>NC_088396.1:58107846-58301210 GCF_034236695.1 Oncorhynchus nerka
GTAATGTCTTTATTGTTTTGAAATGTGTGTAATGTTTACTGTTCATTTCACTTTTATCTACCTCACTTGTTTCACATGTTTCCCATGCCAATAAAGCCCCTTGAATTGAAATTGAATTGAGAGAGGAAGAGAGAGAGGGTAGAGAGGGGGGAGAGAGAGGGAGAGATAAAAATAGAGAGAGGAAGATATAGAGGGAGAGATAGGGAGAGAGATATAGAAAGAGGAAGATATAGAGGGAGAGAGAGGGGGGAGAGAGGGAGAGAGATAGAAAGAGGAAGATATAGGGGAGAAGGAGAGAGAGGTAGAGAGAGGGAGAGAGGAAGATATAGAGGGAGAGAGAGAGGGAGAGAGATATAGAAAGAGGAAGATATAGGGGAGAGAGAGAGAGAGAGAGGGAGAGGAAGAGAGAGAGGGGAGAGAGAGAGAGAGAGAGAGAGAGAGAGAGAGAGAGAGAGGGAGAGTGTCACAGCCCTGACCTTAGAGATTATTTTTATGTCTCTATTTTGGTTTGGTCAGGGCGTGAGTTGGGGTGGGCATTCTATGTTTTGTGTTCTATGTTTTTCTATTTCTGTGTTTGGCCGTGTACGGTTCTCAATCAGAGGCAGCTGTCTGTCGTTGTCTCTGATTGAGAACCATACTTAGGCAGCCTTTTCCCACCTGTGTTTTTGTTTTAGTTGTTTTCTGTGTATCAACTGTCAGAACTGTTTCGGTTATTCCTTTTGTTATTTTGTATTTAGTGTTCAGTTTCGAATAAATAATATGAACATGTACCACGCTGCACCTTGGTCCTTCTTCCTTCCTATGAAGGAAGAGAGAGAGGGATATATTTATATTTTTTTATATATATATATATATATATATATATATATATATATATATATAGAAAGAGGAAGATATAGGGGGAGAGAGAAAGTCAGAGATAGGGGGGAGAGAGAGAAATATATGGTAGGCTGATCCTATAATCCCCATACTAGGCTCTAGAGACTAGAGGTCGACCGATTAATCAGAAGAAGCGATTAATTAGGGTCGATTTCAAGTTTTCAACCTGAGAAAAATCCAACCAGGAAGTAGGAAATCTGAGGTTTGTAGTTTTTCAAAGCTTGGCCTACCGAATACACCGTGTCTATGGAGTCAAGTTGCACTTCCTACGGCTTCCACTAGATGTCAACCGTATTTAGAAACTTGAATGAGGATTCTACTATAAAGGAGGGGCTCATGAGACCTGTTTGAATCAGTAGTCTGGCATGGTGCCTTGGTCTCATGACGCACGCTCCCGACAGAGTTAGCTCTCGTTCCAGTGCTTTTCTTCAGACATAGGAATTCTCCAGTTGGAACATTATTGATGTTTTATGTTAAAAACATCCTAAAGATTGATTCCATACATCGTTTGACATGATTCTAAAGGACTGTAATGGAACTTTTTGACTTTTTGTCTGGACGAAGTGCTTGCACCTCATGAAGATGGATTACTGGGCTGAACACGCTAACAACATGTGGCTATTTGGACATAAATGATGGACTTTATGGAACTTTATGGAACAAATCAGTAATTTATTGTCAAACTGGGATTCCTGGGGGTGCCTTCTGATGAAGATCATCAAAGGTAAGTGAATATTTATGGTGTTATTTCTAACTTCTGTTGACCTCTGTTGACTCCAAAATGGCGGATATTTCTCTAGCAGATTATGCTTTTTCCGTTAAATAAAAAAAAAAATCTGACACAGCGGTTGCATTAGGGAGAAGTCTATCTTTAATTCTGTGAATAACAATTGTATATTTTATCAATGTTTATTATGAGCAAAATCACTGGATGTAAACTGAGATTGTTGGATATAAATATGCACATTATCGAACAAAACATACATGTATTGTGTAACATGATGTCCTATGAGTGTCATCTGATGAAGATCATGAACGGTTAGTGATTAATTTGATATATATTTCTGCTTTTTGTGACTCCTATCTTTGGCTGGAAAAATGGCTGTGTTTTTTTGACTTGGCGGTGATCTAACATAATCATATGTTGTGCTTTTGCTGTAAAGCATTTTTGAAACCGGACACGATGGGTCGATTAACAAGAAGTTTATCTTTCATTTGCTGTATTGGACTTGTTAATGTGTGAAAGTTACATATTTCTAAAAAATATTTTTGAATTTCGCACGATTTTGACTTTTCAGAGGAATGTTGTCGAGGGGTTCCGCTAGAGGAAAGGTTAATTTATCATTGAATCACAGCAGAGGGGTTCCGCTAGAGGAAAGGTTAATTTATCATCCAATCACAGCCTACTTCTCCAAACAGGTGATGATTTAACAAGCGCATTCGTGAAAAAAAGCACTGTCGTTGCACCAATGTATACCTAACCATAAACATCAACGCCTTTCTTAAAATCAATACACAAGTATATATTTTTAAACCTGAATATTTAGTTAAAATAAATTAATGTTAGCAGGCAATATTAAACTAGGGAAATTGTGTCACTTGCGTTCATTGCACGCAGAGTCAGGGTATATGCAACAGTTTGGGCCGCCTGGCTCATTGCGAACTAATTTACCAGAATTTTACGTAATTATGACATAACATTGAAGGTTGTACAATATAACAGGAATATTTAGACTTAGGGATGCCCCCCGTTAGATAAAATACAGAACGGTTCCGTATTTCACTGAAAGAATAAACGTCTTGTTTTCGAGATGATAGTTTCCGGATTCGACCATATTAATGACCAAAGGCTCGTATTTCTGTGTGTTATTATGTTATAATTAAGTCTATGATTTAATATTTGATGAACGGTGGTGTTAGGTCCGTCGTTGAATGAGTGAGACCAGCGTGGAAAAGTGTTCATGATATTTAATAATGAAACACCGACAAAACAACTAAATATAAACGAACGTAAAGCTCTGTAGCACTAAACAGCAACTATACAAAGACAAGATCCCACAAACTAGGGTGGAAAACAGGCTGCCTAAGTATGATTCCCAATCAGAGACAACGATAGACAGCTGCCTCTGATTGGGAACCATACCCGGCCAACAAAGAAATAGAAAACTAGAATGCCCACCAAAATCACACCCTGACCAACCAAATAGAGAAATCAACTCTTTAAGGTCAGGGCGTGACAGGTGGTGGGCAGCAGCTGGTTCGTAAGCATTCATTCAAACAGCACTTTCCTGAACACAGAGAATGCTCTCCCTCCCTCCCTCCCTCCCTCCAGACCTGAACATAGGGACCCTGCTCCCCCCCCCCTCCCTCCTTCCCTTCTGACCTGAACACAGAGACCCTGATCTTCCCCCCTCCCTCCCTCCTTCCCTCCTGGCCTGAACACAGAGACCCTGCTCTCCCTCCAGACCTGAACACAGGGACCCTGCTCTCCCTCCCTCCCTCCCTCCTGGCCTGAACACAGAGACCCGGATCTTCCCCCCTCCCTCCCTCCGTCCCTCCTAAACACCCTCTCCAACTATCTCTCTTCTCCACTCTCCTATCGTAGCCGTGTGTTTAACAGACTGGTTAGCATTGGTACAGCATCCTTCCACTCTCCTATCGTAGCCGTGTGTTTAACAGACTGGTTAGCATTGGTACAGCATCCTTCCACTCTCCTATCGTAGCCGTGTGTTTAACAGACTGGTTAGCATTGGTACAGCATCCTTCCACTCTCCTACCGTAGCCTTGTGTTTAACAGACTGGTTAGCATTGGTACAGCATTAGCATAGCCGTGTGTTTAACAGACTGGTTAGCATTGATACAGCATCCTTCCACTCTCCTACCGTAGCCTTGTGTTTAACAGACTGGTTAGCATTGGTACAGCATCCTTCCCCTCTCCTACCGTAGCCGTGTGTTTAACAGACTGGTTAGCATTGGTACAGCATTAGCATAGCCGTGTGTTTAACAGACTGGTTAGCATTGGTACAGCATCCTTCCACTCTCCTACCGTAGCCGTGTGTTTAACAGACTGGTTAGCATTGGTACAGCATTAGCATAGCTGTGTGTTTAACAGACTGGTTAGCATTGGTACAGCATCCTTCCACTCTCCTACCGTAGCCGTGTGTTTAACAGACTGGTTAGCATTGATACAGCATCCCTCCACTCTCCTATCGTAGCCGTGTGTTTAACAGACCGGTTAGCATTGGTACAGCATCCCTCCACTCTCCTATCGTAGCCGTGTGTTTAACAGACTGGTTAGCATTGGTACAGCATCCTTCCACTCTCCTACCGCAGCCGTGTGTTTAACAGACTGGTTAGCATTGGTACAGCATCCTTCCACTCTCCTACCGTAGCCGTGTGTTTAACAGACCGGTTAGCATTGGTACAGCATCCCTCCACTCTCCTATCGTAGCCGTGTGTTTAACAGACCGGTTAGCATTGGTACAGCATCCCTCCACTCTCCTATCGTAGCCGTGTGTTTAACAGACTGGTTAGCATTGGTACAGCATCCTTCCACTCTCCTACCGCAGCCGTGTGTTTAACAGACTGGTTAGCATTGGTACAGCATTAGCATAGCCGTGTGTTTAACAGACTGGTTAGCATTGGTACAGCATTAGCATAGCCGTGTGTTTAACAGACTGGTTAGCATTGGTACAGCATCCTTCCACTCTCCTACCGTAGCCATGTGTTTAACAGACTGGTTAGCATTGGTACAGCATTAGCATAGCCGTGTGTTTAACATACTGGTTAGCATTGGTACAGCATCCTTCCACTCTCCTACAGTAGCCATGTGTTTAACAGACTGGTTAGCATTGGTACAGCATTAGCATAGCCGTGTGTTTAACATACTGGTTAGCATTGGTACAGCATCCTTCCACTCTCCTACCGCAGCCGTGTGTTTAACAGACTGGTTAGCATTGGTACAGCATCCTTCCACTCTCCTACCGTAGCCGTGTGTTTAACAGACTGGTTAGCATTGGTACAGCATTAGCATAGCCGTGTGTTTAACATACTGGTTAGCATTGGTACAGCATCCTTCCACTCTCCTACCGTAGCCATGTGTTTAACAGACTGGTTAGCATTGGTACAGCATTAGCATAGCCGTGTGTTTAACATACTGGTTAGCATTGGTACAGCATCCTTCCACTCTCCTACCGTAGCCATGTGTTTAACAGACTGGTTAGCATTGGTACAGCATTAGCATAGCCGTGTGTTTAACAGACTGGTTAGCATTGGTACAGCATCCTTCCACTCTCCTACCGTAGCCGTGTGTTTAACAGACTGGTTAGCATTGGAACAGCATTAGCATAGCCGTGTGTTTAACAGACTGGTTAGCATTGGTACAGCATCCTTCCACTCTCCTACCGTAGCCGTGTGTTTAACAGACTGGTTAGCATTGGTACAGCATCCCTCCACTCTCCTACCGTAGCCGCGTGTTTAACAGACTGGTTAGCATTGGTACAGCATTTGCATAGCTGTGTGTTTAACATACTGGTTAGCATTGGTACAGCATCCTTCCACTCTCCTACCGTAGCCTTGTGTTTAACAGACTGGTTAGCATTGGTACAGCATCCTTCCACTCTCCTACCGTAGCCGTGTGTTTAACAGACTGGTTAGCATTGGTACAGCATTAGCATAGCCGTGTGTTTAACAGACTGGTTAGCATTGGTACAGCATCCTTCCACTCTCCTACCGTAGCCGCGTGTTTAACAGACTGGTTAGCATTGGTACAGCATCCCTCCACTCTCCTACCGTAGCCGCGTGTTTAACAGACTGGTTAGCATTGGTACAGCATCCCTCCACTCTCCTACCGTAGCCGCGTGTTTAACAGACTGGTTAGCATTGGTACAGCATTAGCATAGCCGTGTGTGTCCAGGGTGTGTATTCTCTGTTCTGTGGAAAGAAACCTGATCCCTTCCCCACGCCAACTGCTCCATCCCCAGATGCTGCAGTCCAGGATCATCTGACTAACATGGCATCTGACAGCAGGCAATCAGCCCAGTCCCAGAGATCCAGTGGGTTAGGCAGTAAGGGTTAGTGTGTGTGTGTATGTGTGTGTGTGTGTGTGTGTGTGAGAGCTATGGCAGTCAGATTATCCTGTACTGCAGCACAGACAGACACACACCAGAGAAATGAGCCCCAAGGATTGACTTAACCAAGGGCAGCAACTCAATCATCAACAATAGTAGGCTTGATTACCAACAACGACGAGACGGCCTACAGGGAGGAGGTGAGGGCCCTCAGAGTGTGGTGTCAGGAAAATAACCTCTCACTCAACGTCAACAAAACAAAGGAGATGATCGAGGACTTCTGAAAGCAGCAGAGGGAGCCATTTAAATCCACATCTATGGGACAGTAATAGAGAAGGTGGAAGGTTTTAACAAAGTATTAAGTTCCTCGGCGCACGCATCACGGGACAAACTGAAATGGTCCACCCACACAGACAGCGCACACATCACGGGACAAACTGAAATGGTCCACCCACACAGACAGCGCACACATCACGGGACAAACTGAAATGGTCCACCCACACAGACAGCGCACACATCACGGACAAACTGAAATGGTCCACCCACACAGACAGCGCACGCATCACGGGACAAACTGAAATGGTCCACCCACACAGACAGCGCACACATCACGGGACAAACTGAAATGGTCCACCCACACAGACAGCGCACGCATCACGGGACAAACTGAAATGGTCCACCCACACAGACAGCATGGTGAAGGCTGCGTAGAACCCCCATGTCATTATCATTATCAGCCTTGTAGAACCACCATGTCATTATCATTATCAGCCTTGTAGAACCACCATGACATTATCATTATCAGCCTTGTAGAACCACCATGACATTATCATTATCAGCCTTGTAGAACCCCCATGTCATTATCATTATCAGCCTTGTAGAACCACCATGTCATTATCAGTAGCAGCCTTGTAGAACCACCATGTCATTATCATTAGAAGCCTTGTAGAACCACCATGTCATTATCAGTAGCAGCCTTGTAGAACCACCATGACATTATCATTATCAGCCTTGTAGAACCACCATGTCATTATCATTAGAAGCCTTGTAGAACCACCATGTCATTATCATTATCAGCCTTGTAGAACCACCATGTCATTATCATTAGAAGCCTTGTAGAACCACCATGTCATTATCATTAACAGCCTTGTAGAACCACCATGTCATTATCAGCCTTGTAGAACCCCCATGTCATTATCATTATCAGCCTTGTAGAACCACCATGTCATTGTCATTATCAGCCTTGTAGAACCACCATGTCATTATCATTATCAGCCTTGTAGAACCACCATGTCATTATCATTATCAGCCTTGTAGAACCACCATGTCATTATCATTATCAGCCTTGTAGAACCACCATGTCATTATCATTATCAGCCTTGTAGAACCACCATGACATTATCATTATCAGCCTTGTAGAACCACCATGTCATTATCATTAGAAGCCTTGTAGAACCACCATGTCATTATCATTAGAAGCCTTGTAGAACCCCCATGGAGCTGTAGGGCTAAGAGCGCATCCTGTTCAGTCTTAATAATGAAACTTACTGAGGCCATTAAGTGACCGACCGGCTCGATTCGGTCTTATGTAGCAGCATTTGTAAATGTGTTTTTTACGTTGGATAAAAGTAGAGACTCGGAAATGGTATATCGTACCATACACTGCAGTTGAGGAACAATGGGAAAGTAATTCTGCTTTGAAAGTTGATAAACCTGTAACCCCACTTTTGAGAAAATGGCCCTTGAATATTTTGGTACCTACTGGAGAGCTCTTCTTTGTCTACACCCATTCAGCATCGTTCACACCCTCTTAAACTTAAACCACAACTATCTCTTTAAGGATTCACGTGAGGCCATGTACTAAACAACATTAGATTTCAAGACATACTACGTGTGTTCATAAATTCAATCTGGAGTGCCAGAGTGAGCTCTGGGTGTTCGTCTGAGCGTGCGCTCTGGCACACTCAGTCACCCCCAAAACCAATTCTTTCTTTGGCCGCCTCTCCTTCCAGTTCTCTGCTGCCAATGACTGGAACGAACTACAAAAATCTCTGAAACTGGAAACACTTGTCTCCCTCACTAGCTTTAAGCACCAACTGTCAGAGCATTTCACAGATTACTGCACCTGTACATAGTCCACCTATAATTTAGCCCAAACAACTACCTCTTTCCCTACTGTATTTCTTTTATTTATTTTGCTCCTTTGCACACCATTATTTCTACTTTGCACATTCTTCCACTGCAAATCTACCATTCCAGTGTTTTACTTGCTATATTGTATTTACTTTGCCACCATGGCCTTTTTTTGCCTTTACCGCCCTTCTCACCTAATTTGCTCACATCGTATATAGACTTGTTTATACTGTATTATTAACTGTATGTTTGTTTTACTCCATGTGTAACTCTGTGTTGTTGTATGTGTCGAACTGCTTTGCTTTATCTTGGCCAGGTCACAATTGTAAATGAGAACTTGTTCTCAACTTGCCTACCTGGTTAAATAAAGGTGAAATATTTTTTTTTTTTTTTAAATAGTGGAATCTTTTGTTTAGACATGTACCTAGCTAGCTAAACAATGAACCATAATCCCAACTCATAACGTTACTACCCTGCATGAATCTGCAGGTAGCTAACCAATCAGGTTCAATGTTAGCTAGCTAGCTAGCAACCATTAGGAATAACTAGCAATGCAAATGGCTCTGAGATACAAATAACATTACTACACAGATCATTCACGTAACGTTTTAACTTGAAATAAACAACTTTTCTGACAAAATTAGACATGTGTAATATCTGAAAATGTAGCTATCTAGACTATCTTACCCATGGATGGACAGTTCTCCCTCTGTCACAGATGACATGGTTGCCCTTAGTTTGAAGATGTAATCAGGGGAAAGGTGATTTATACAATAGCCTTCTGTGTGTTCTCTTTTCGACTTGCTCTCCATATTTGCAATAAAACACCAATATTTTCTCCATATCCTTAGCTGTCATACTCTAATTCCACTGATTTCAAAACTCGGTACTCCAGAAAGTAGAGAGCAACACTTTTGAAGTTCTTTGTAATTGTTTTTTTTTAAACAGCGTTAGAAAGGATTACCTACATATACTGAGCAGCTCATATTATAGACAGAAGCATGCTACATGGCAGACCAATCCTAAGTCATCTCTCGGCATGTCCAGCCCATCCACTATCTCAGCCAATCATGGCTAGCGGCAAGGTTCCTGCCTTTTTCCATGGCTAAACCAACTAGACTCGTAATTTAACACTTTTATTGGTATTTACAGAAGTTTGTTATTAAGGCACATGAACGTCCAGAAGGAGAGAAATGCATTTATATCTCCAAAAAAAGTTGACGTTCAAACGTCTCTCCTGTGAAGTAATGGTCCCGTTTCCTGTTTCCTGAAACGAATCACATATTTCAATACTACTGCATCAATCAATCATTAATTTGTTCATGTCATCACACAGCACGCTGGAACGAACTACAAAAATCTCTGAAACTGGAAACACTGATCTCCCTCACTAGCTTTAAGCACCAACTGTCAGAGCAGCTCACAGATTACTGCACCTGTACATAGCCCACCTATAATTTAGCCCAAACAACTACCTCTTTCCCAACTGGGGTGGCAGGGTAGCCTAGTGGTTAGAGCGTTGGACTAGCAGCCGGAAGGTTGCAAGTTCAAACTCCCGAGCTGACAAGGTACAAATCTGTCATTCTGCCCCTGAACAGGCAGTTAACCCACTAAGCCGTCATTGTAAATTAGAATTTGTTCTTAACTGACTTGCCTAGTAAAATAAAGGTAAAAAAAAAAAAAACATGATTTGAAATGCAATCAAGCATTTTAGTTTAAAATTAAATTAAGTGAGCCTTGAATAATTAGCTTAAACAATAAATAAACTGTTCCATTTCAGAAATGATATTCACAAATGAATGTGGCGGTTTTAAGTCTTTGTGTCACGCCCACTCCTGCTCTCTCCCTCCGGTCCTCGACGTCACTGTTCTACTACGATCCCTGGCAACTATTACGCACATCTGCTCCCCATCATTACGCACATCTGCTCCCCATCATTACGTACATCTGCTCTCCATCATTACGCACAACTGCTCCCCATCATTACGCACACCTGCTCCCCATCATTACGCACACCTGCTCCCCATCATTACGCAAACCTGCTCCCCATCATTACGCACACCTGCTCTCCATCATTACGCACATCTGCTCCCCATCATTACGCACACCTGCTCCCCATCATTACGCTCACCTGGTCATCATTTCTCTGTGATTACTCCACCTTTATTTAGCCCTCAGTTGACATCAGTCATTAGATAGTCTTGTTTTCTCTCACGTTTCTGTACACTTCTCATGTTTGTCCATCTGTGTCGTTTCATCGTTTCATTATCAAACTCCCCTTCTGCTTCCTGACTCCCGACGTAAGCAGCAGAGGATAACACCATCTTCCAGAGGAACTCTGGGTCATCTACTCCATCAACACTACGACCAGCTGGTGCAACTGGGTATGGCCATGGAGGAGGTCCTCCGCGTTCTCCACCACCACCACGACACCAGCGAGGTTCTCCTCTGCCTCGACACCACCAGCGAGGCTCTCCTCCGCCTCGACACCACCAGCGAGGCTCTCCTCCGCCTCGACACCACCAGCGAGGCTCTCCTCCGCCTCGACACCACCAGCGAGGCTCTCCACCGCTTCGACACCACCAGTGAGGCTCTCCACCACCTCGACACCACCAGCGAGGCTCTACACCATCATTTCCCTGCTGACTGGGTGGGTGTTGGAGTTGGCTACGGTCATCTGGGAAAGAGTAGAGGAGGAACTGGGGTCCTATGAAAGGTTAATGGCTCTGTTCAGGGCAGTTTTCAACCATCCTCCAGAGGGCAGAGAGGGAGGTGAGCAACTTTTCCAACTCCAGCAGGGTGCCCAGACCGTTGTGGAGTACACCCTCACCTTTCAGACTGTGGCAGCCTCCAGGAGGGTGCCCAGACTGCTGTGGAGTATACCCTCACCTTTCAGACTGTGGCAGCCTCCAGCAGGGTGCCCAGACCGTTGTGGAGTACACCCTCACCTTTCAGACTGTGGCAGCCTCCAGCAGGGTGCCCTGACCGTTGTGGAGTACACCCTCACCTTTCAGACTGTGGCAGCCTCCAGCAGGGTGCCCTGACCGTTGTGGAGTACACCCTCACCTTTCAGACTGTGGCAGCCTCCAGCGGATGGAATGAGCCGGCACTCCGCACTCTATTTCGGAGAGGACTGAGCGAAGAGGTCCAGACAAAGTTGTCGTGTCGGGATGACAATCTATTCTTGGACGCACTATTCACAATGGATATCCAACGCGATAACCTTCTCCAGGAGAGCCGGTGCCCACCTCGCCACTCGCCTCCTTTGGCTGTCGTGAGGCAGAGCCTAAACCCATGGAGGTAGTGGCCACACACCTCTCTGTGGCAGAGCAGCGTCGTCGGAGACAGCTTGGGCTCTGTCCCTAGTGTGGCCAGGAGGGGTACCA
The DNA here is from genome assembly GCF_034236695.1 of Oncorhynchus nerka. NCBI lineage: Eukaryota > Metazoa > Chordata > Actinopteri > Salmoniformes > Salmonidae > Oncorhynchus > Oncorhynchus nerka. The sequence goes on from NC_088396.1 coordinate 58,119,314, forward strand.
GCTTCAGTGGTGTCCGGTGCCTCCCAACCCGGGGTCCACTAGAGCAGAGGGGCATGTTTTTTAACACAGTTATCCTCAGCAGATTCCCACTTCATAACCCCAACATCTCCAGGTCGAGGATGAAAATCCCCACCTGAGGACCAGGATGCCGGAGGACCTGCTTTCCTGATTAGAGGGTCCTGTGAATGTCCTCCCGTATTGTTGGCTCCATGTTTTGGTACGTAGATGTGGACATCCACCAAGCTCTGGAGATGGAGCCTGCTACCTGCTGCCTGCTGCCTGCTACCTGCTGCCTGCTTCCTGCTACCTGCTGCCTGCTACCTGCTGCCTGCTGCCTTCTACCTGCTGCCTGCTACCTGCTGCCTGCTACCTGCTGCCCGCTCTCTTCTACCTGCTACCTGCTGCCTGCTACCTGCTGCCTGCTGCCTGCTACCTGCTGCCTGCTACCTGCTGCCTGCTCTCTTCTACCTGCTGCCTGCTACCTGCTGCCTGCTACCTACTTCCTGCTACCTACTTCCTGCCCCCCAGAGTTTGGTGGATGTCCCCATCTACGTCCCCACAGGGGTCAAAGATCTGCTGTTGACCTGGACACACATTGCTCACAGCTGGACACCCAGGTATCCCCTGCACTATCCAATCCCTCTCCGATAAGTACTGGTGGCCCACCTTGTTACAGGACTTCACCCACTATGTCAACTCTTGCTCCGTCTGTGCCCAATCCAAATCTCCTCCGGGATGCTCCAGCAGAGAAACTTCCCTCAGCCACATCTGTCCATAGACTTTGTAACTGATCTCCCCCTTTTTGATAGTTTTACCACTATTATGGTTGTTGGACATATTCTCTAAATCCTGCCGTTTTATCCCTCTCTCTGGTCTCCCTAACGCTCCCCAGTTCGCTGAGGCACTGTTCCAGCAGGTCTTCCGACACTATGACCTTCCGGAGGACATCATCTCCGACCGTGGCCCCTATTTCACGTCACGGTCTGAAAAGGCTTTATGATGAAGCCCGGGCCACAGTCAGCCTCACATCCGGGTACCACCCTCAGTCCAACAGGCAGGTGGAGAGGACCAATCAGGAGCTGGGGAAAGGAGTCACTTCCAGGACCAGCAGTAGATATGTCTACAACTCACTTTGTCACTCCTCCCCCGGGCTGACTCTTTCCAGTGCGTCCTGGGTAATCAGCCTGCAGACCGAGGCGCCTGTAGTGGATGGATGAGTGCTTCTGCCGGATCAGGCAGACTGCCACCGCAGTGAGGCTCCCGTGTTCCAAACGCCATTATTGAAATGAAAGTGATCCACAAAAAGCGCCTATGAAAATCAGGTAGAACGGTGGACATGGTAGGATAAATTGTCACCATCCCCAAACTTGAAACTCACGCTCCGCCTATGAAATAATAATTGCCTCCACGTTTCTGTGTTTGGATTTTGCCTTCTTTGAAGCGACGTAAGACGTGCCTCATAATATGAAATAAAACATTTAAAGTTTCAAACAATGACGTATGTTTTCAAAATGTATACGGTCTCCAGCTCACATTGTAAAGTGGTGGGTGAAGCCTGATGAGAAATAAAATGACCGGTATAGAAATAATAACAGCTCTTTTTAATCACCACAACTGTTTTTAACACGTGATTTGCATTTAGAATTGTTGTGCAATGAATGACCGGTCTTCAAAAAGCAGGTTTTACTCCAGCAGCAGGTTTTACTCCAGCAGCAGGTTTTACTCCAGCAGCAGGTTTCACTCCAGCAGCAGGTTTTACTCCAGCAGCAGGTTTTACTCCAGCAGCAGGTTTTACTCCAGCAGCAGGTTTCACTCCAGCAGCAGGTTTCACTCCAGCAGCAGGTTTTACTCCAGCAGCAGGTTTTACTCCAGCAGCAGGTTTTACTCCAGCAGCAGGTTTCACTCCAGCAGCAGGTTTCACTCCAGCAGCAGGTTTTACTCCAGCAGCAGGTTTTACTCCAGCAGCAGGTTTTACTCCAGCAGCAGGTTTCACTCCAGCAGCAGGTTTTACTCCAGCAGCAGGTTTTACTCCAGCAGCAGGTTTCACTCCAGCAGCAGGTTTTACTCCAGCAGCAGGTTTTACTCCAGCAGCAGGTTTCACTCCAGCAGCAGGTTTTACTCCAGCAGCAGGTTTTACTCCAGCAGCAGGTTTCACTCCAGCAGCAGGTTTTACTCCAGCAGCAGGTTTTACTCCAGCAGCAGGTTTTACTCCAGCAGCAGGTTTTACTCCAGCAGCAGGTTTTACTCCAGCAGCAGGTTTCACTCCAGCAGCAGGTTTTACTCCAGCAGCAGGTTTTACTCCAGCAGCAGGTTTTACTCCAGCAGCAGGTTTTACTCCAGCAGCAGGTTTCACTCCAGCAGCAGGTTTTACTCCAGCAGCAGCAGGTTTTACTCCAGCAGCAGGTTTTACTCCAGCAGCAGGTTTTACTCCAGCAGCAGCAGGTTTTACTCCAGCAGCAGCAGGTTTTACTCCAGCAGCAGGTTTTACTCCAGCAGCAGGTTTTACTCCAGCAGCAGCAGGTTTTACTCCAGCAGCAGCAGGTTTTACTCCAGCAGCAGGTTTTACTCCAGCAGCAGGTTTTACTCCAGCAGCAACCTGCTGAGGAACTGCACAAGTCCTGCTCAGAATAGGCTCTGTGTAGTGTGAGCAATAACAAGATGCACGATGACCAATGAAAATACACACAGGCCAATTTAATTCCACTAAATTACCCAAATTAACCTATAGAACAGTAAGCATGATGGTCAAATGTATTTCCATCAAATGTTGTTTCTATCAATGATTATTTTGTCATGGGATTGTTTTTCAGCCAATGGGATTGTTTTTCAGCCAATGGGAGGCTAAACCTTGATGTGTGTGTGATAGAGGGCGTGGATGTTCTCATAATGCTCGATGTCACCTCCTGACAGAGAACATTACTGTCCTCAGAGTGATTCACTTTAGAAGTCACTGATACCGCTAGTGGGCTCCGGTACCTTCCTCTCCTCTCCTCATCCCCCTCTCCTGTCCTCTTCTCTTCTCTCCTCTCCTCTCCTCTCTCCTCACCCCCTTCTCCTCTCCTCTCCTCACCCTCCTCTCCTATCTTCATCCCATTCATCCTCTCCTTTCTTCTCCTCCTCTCCTCTCCTCATCCCCCTCTCCTGTCCTCTTCTCTCCTCTCCTCTCATCATTCCCCCTCCTCTCCTCATCCCATTCATCCTCTCCTCTCCTCTCCTCTCTCCTCACCCCCTTCACCTCTCCCTCTCCTCACCCCCCTCTCCTCACCTCATTCCCCTCTCCTCTCCTCATCCCCCTCCCCTCTCCTCATCCCCCTCCCCTCTCCTCATCCCCATCTCCTCTCCCTCTCCTCTCTGCTCACTTCATTCCCCTCTCCTCTCCTCTCTTCTCATCCCCTCTCCGCTCTTCTCTTCTCCCCTACTCTATTTTCCTTCCCTCTCCTCTCACATCTCCTATCCTGTCCTTCATCAGAGGGCAGAGAGACTGAAAGAGAGAGAGAGAGAGAGAGAGAGAGAGAGAGAGAGAGAGAGAGAGAGAGAGAGAGAGAGAGAGAGAGAGAGAGAGAGAGAGAGAGAGAGAGAGAGAGAGAGAGAGAGAATTACCGCAGAATCAAACATCATCACTGGCTGAGCCTAAAATAGCTCCGGCACATTGAGCACGCTCACTTCTGGTGCTCACAGACTGCTACAAAACAAATCACCAACACAGATACACACTCACACAGACTGCTGCAAAACAAATCACCAACACAGATACACACTCACACAGAAAAGTACACACACACACACTCCTGCTTATATGCACTTGATTGCAGGCACGCACACACACACACACACACACGCACACACACACACACACACAAGGTTAGAAGCAGCATCAGTGCACCGTATTACTGACAGCTGACAGAGTCCTTTCTCTGTCCAGAGAGAGAGAGATGAAAACCTACAGAGAGAAAACCAGGGCTGAGGGAGGGACAGAGGAGGAGAGAGAGAGAGAGAGAGAGGCTGATGCAGGCAAGAGAGATCCTGCAGTGTGAGCGGTAAGTGGAGTGGGCGGAAGAGAGGCTGAGAGGCAGAGAGGCTGAGAGGGAGAGAGGCTGAGAGGGAGAGATGCTGAGAGGGAGAGAGGCTGAGAGGGAGAGATGCTGAGAGGGAGAGATGCTGAGAGGGAGAGATGCTGAGAGGGAGAGAGGCTGAGAGGGAGAGATGCTGAGAGGAAGAGAGGCTGAGAGGAAGAGATGCTGAGAGGGAGAGAGGCTGAGAGGGAGAGATGCTGAGAGGGAGAGATGCTGAGAGGAAGAGAGGCTGAGAGGGAGAGAGGCTGAGAGGGAGAGAGGCTGAGAGGGAGAGATGCTGAGAGGGAGAGAGGCTGAGAGGAGAGATGCTGAGAGGGAGAGATGCTGAGAGGGAGAGATGCTGAGAGGGAGAGAGGCTGAAGGGAGGGAGGCTGAGAGGAAGAGAGGCTGAGAGGGAGAGAGGCTGAGAGGGAGAGATGCTGAGAGGAAGAGAGGCTGAGAGGAAGAGATGCTGAGAGGGAGAGAGGCTGAGAGGAGAGATGCTGAGAGGAGAGATGCTGAGAGGAAGAGAGGCTGAGAGGGAGAGAGGCTGAGAGGGAGAGAGGCTGAGAGGGAGAGATGCTGAGAGGGAGAGAGGCTGAGAGGGAGAGATGCTGAGAGGGAGAGATGCTGAGAGGGAGAGATGCTGAGAGGAGAGAGGCTGAGAGGGAGGGAGGCTGAGAGGAAGAGAGGCTGAGAGGGAGAGAAGGCTGAGAGGGAGAGAGGCTGAGAGGGAGAGAGGCTGTAGACCTGTACCAGGCTGGGAAGATTGAATCTGCAATAGGTAAGCAGCTTGGTTTGAAGAAATCAACTGTGGGAGCAATTATTAGGAAATGAAAGACATACAAGACCACTGATAATCTCCCTCGATCTGGGGCTCCACGCAAGATCTCACCCCGTGGGGTCAAAATGATCACAAGAACAGTGAGCAAAAATCCCAGAACCACACGGGGGGACCTAGTGAATGACCTGCAGAGAGCAGGAACCAAAGTAACAAAGCCTACCATCAGTAACACACTACGCCGCCAGGGACTCAAATCCTGCAGTGCCAGATGTGTCCCCCTGCTTAAGCCAGTACATGTCCAGGCCCCTCTGAAGTTTGCTAGAGAGCATTTGGATGATCCAGAAGAAGATTGGGAGAATGTCATATGGTCAGATGCAACCAAAATATAACTTTTTGGTAAAAACTCAACTCGTCATGTTTGGAGGACAAAGAATGCTGAGTTGCATCCAAAGAACACCATACCTACTGTGAAGCATGGGGGTGGAAACATCATGCTTTGGGGCTGTTTTTCTGCAAAGGGACCAGGACGACTGATCCGTGTAAAGGAAAGAATGAATGGGGCCATGTATCGTGAGATTTTGACTGAAAACCTCCTTCCATCAGCAAGGGCATTGAAGATGAAACGTGGCTGGGTCTTTCAGCATGACAATGATCCCAAACACACCGCCCGGGCAACGAAGGAGTGGCTTCGTAAGAAGCATTTCAAGGTCCTGGAGTGGCCTAGCCAGTCTCCAGATCTCAATCCCATAGAAAATCTTTGGAGGGAGTTGAAAGTCCGTGTTGCCCAGCAACAGTCCCAAAAACATCACTGCTCTAGGGGAGATCTACATGGAAGAATGGGCCAAAATACCAGCAACAGTGTGTGAAAAACTTGTGAAGACTTACAGAAAACATTTGTCATTGCCAACAAAGGGTATATAACAAAGTATTGAGATAAACTTTTGTTATTGGCCAAATACTTATTTTCCACCATAATTTGCTAATAAATTCATTACAAATCCTACAATGTGATTTTCAGGATTTTCTTTCTCATTTTGTCTGTCATAGTTGAAGTGTACCTATGGTGAAAATTACAGGCCTCTCTCATCTTTTTAAGTGGGAGAACTTGCACAATTGGTGGCTGACTAAATACTTTTTTGCCCCACTGTATGCGATTCTATATGTGACTGTATATGTGAGTCTATATAAGGTCCCACAGTTGACAGTGCACGTCAGAGCAAAAACCAAACCAAGAGGTCAAAGGAATTGTCCGTGGAGCTCCGAGACAGGATCATTAATGACTCCCTACAAAACGATTCACAAGACAGAATCCTGACTACCGTAACAGTCAATGCAGTGCATTCCCAATGAGCAGGTACATTCTTATTAGGCCTATTGTGCAATAACGCAGTAGACCTACGGCTGGACACACACCAGCACATACAAGCAGTAACACTGGGGATTTCCCTGAAGTCAGGACTTTGGTTGAACATTGACCAGCAGAAAGGAGTGCCAACACACAGCACCTTGAGCACACACAAACACACACTGACACCATGTACCAGGGCTGTTAACTAAGCTATCTGGTCTGTCTCTGATTACTAAACAGGAGAGTTCCAAAGTTAACCAGATCACCCATTCATATTGAGAAGGGAAACAGACCAGACCAGTTCATATTGAGAAGGGAAACAGACCAGACCAGTTCATATTGAAAGGGAAACAGACCAGACCAGTTCATATTGAAGGGGGAAACAGACCAGTTCATATTGAAGGGGGAAACAGACCAGACCAGTTCATATTGAGAAGGGAAACAGACCAGACCAGTTCATATTGAAGGGGGAAACAGACCAGACCAGTTCATATTGAAAGGGAAACAGACCAGACCAGTTCATATTGAAAGGGAAACAGACCAGACCAGTTCATATTGAAGGGGGAAACAGACCAGTTCATATTGAAGGGGGAAACAGACCAGACCAGTTCATATTGAGAAGGGAAACAGACCAGACCAGTTCATATTGAAGGGGGAAACAGACCAGACCAGTTCATATTGAAAGGGAAACAGACCAGTTCATATTGAAAGGGAAACAGACCAGACCAGTTCATATTGAAGGGGGAAACAGACCAGTTCATATTGAAGGGGGAAACAGACCAGACCAGTTCATATTGAGAAGGGAAACAGACCAGACCAGTTCATATTGAGAAGGGAAACAGACCAGACCAGTTCATATTGAAGGGGGAAACAGACCAGACCAGTTCATATTGAAGGGGGAAACAGACCAGACCAGTTCATATTGAAGGGGGAAACAGACCAGATCAGTTCATATTGAGAAGGGAAACAGACCAGACCAGTTCATATTGAAGGGGGAAACAGACCAGACCAGTTCATATTGAGAAGGGAAACAGACCAGACCAGTTCATATTGAGAAGGGAAACAGACCAGACCAGTTCATATTGAAGGGGGAAACAGACCAGACCAGTTCATATTGAAGGGGGAAACAGACCAGACCAGTTCATATTGAAGGGGGAAACAGACCAGACCAGTTCATATTGAAGGGGGAAACAGACCAGACCAGTTCATATTGAGAAGGGAAACAGACCAGACCAGTTCATATTGAGAAGGGAAACAGACCAGACCAGTTCATATTGAAGGGGGAAACAGACCAGACCAGTTCATATTGAAGGGGGAAACAGACCAGTTCAGTTCATATTGAAGGGGGAAACAGACCAGTTCAGTTCATATTGAAGGGGGAAACAGACCAGTTCAGTTCATATTGAGAAGGGAAACAGACCAGACCAGTTCATATTGAGAAGGGAAACAGACCAGACCAGTTCATATTGAAGGGGGAAACAGACCAGACCAGTTCAGTTCATATTGAAGGGGGAAACATAACAGATCAGTTCAGTTCATATTGAGAAGGGAAACAGACCAGACCAGTTCAGTTCATATTGAAGGGGGAAACATAACAGATCAGTTCAGTTCATATTGAGAAGGGAAACAGACCAGACCAGTTCAGTTCATATTGAAGGGGGAAACATAACAGATCAGTTCAGTTCATATTGAGAAGGGAAACAGACCAGACCAGTTCAGTTCATATTGAAAGGGAAACAGACCAGATCAGTTCATATTGAGAAGGGAAACAGACCAGATCAGTTCATATTGAGAAGGGAAACAGACCAGACCAGTTCATATTGAGAAGGGAAACAGACCAGACCAGTTCATATTGAAGGGGGAAACAGACCAGACCAGTTCATATTGAGAAGGGAAACAGACCAGACCAGTTCATATTGAGAAGGGAAACAGACCAGACCAGTTCATATTGAAGGGGGAAACAGACCAGTTCAGTTCATATTGAGAAGGGAAACAGACCAGACCAGTTCATATTGAGAAGGGAAACAGACCAGACCAGTTCATATTGAAGGGGGAAACAGACCAGTTCAGTTCATATTGAGAAGGGAAACAGACCAGACCAGTTCATATTGAGAAGGGAAACAGACCAGATCAGTTCATATTGAGAAGGGAAACAGACCAGACCAGTTCAGTTCATATTGAAGGGGGAAACATAACAGATCAGTTCAGTTCATATTGAAGGGGGAAACATAACAGATCAGTTCAGTTCATATTGAAGGGGGAAACAGATCAGTTCAGTTCATATTGAAAGGGAAACAGACCAGACCAGTTCATATTGAAAGGGAAACAGACCAGACCAGTTCATATTGAAGGGGGAAACAGACCAGTTCAGTTCATATTGAGAAGGGAAACAGACCAGATCAGTTCATATTGAGAAGGGAAACAGACCAGATCAGTTCATATTGAGAAGGGAAACAGACCAGACCAGTTCAGTTCATATTGAAAGGGAAACAGACCAGATCAGTTCATATTGAGAAGGGAAACAGACCAGACCAGTTCAGTTCATATTGAAGGGGGAAACATAACAGATCAGTTCAGTTCATATTGAGAAGGGAAACAGACCAGACCAGTTCAGTTCATATTGAAAGGGAAACAGACCAGATCAGTTCATATTGAGAAGGGAAACAGACCAGATCAGTTCATATTGAGAAGGGAAACAGACCAGACCAGTTCATATTGAGAAGGGAAACAGACCAGACCAGTTCATATTGAAGGGGGAAACAGACCAGACCAGTTCATATTGAGAAGGGAAACAGACCAGACCAGTTCATATTGAGAAGGGAAACAGACCAGACCAGTTCATATTGAAGGGGGAAACAGACCAGTTCAGTTCATATTGAGAAGGGAAACAGACCAGACCAGTTCATATTGAGAAGGGAAACAGACCAGACCAGTTCATATTGAAGGGGGAAACAGACCAGTTCAGTTCATATTGAGAAGGGAAACAGACCAGACCAGTTCATATTGAGAAGGGAAACAGACCAGATCAGTTCATATTGAGAAGGGAAACAGACCAGACCAGTTCAGTTCATATTGAAGGGGGAAACATAACAGATCAGTTCAGTTCATATTGAAGGGGGAAACATAACAGATCAGTTCAGTTCATATTGAAGGGGGAAACAGATCAGTTCAGTTCATATTGAAAGGGAAACAGACCAGACCAGTTCATATTGAAAGGGAAACAGACCAGACCAGTTCATATTGAAGGGGGAAACAGACCAGTTCAGTTCATATTGAGAAGGGAAACAGACCAGATCAGTTCATATTGAGAAGGGAAACAGACCAGATCAGTTCATATTGAGAAGGGAAACAGACCAGATCAGTTCATATTGAAGGGGGAAACAGACCAGATCAGTTCATATTGAAAGGGAAACAGACCAGACCAGTTCATATTGAAGGGGGAAACAGACCAGTTCAGTTCATATTGAGAAGGGAAACAGACCAGTTCAGTTCATATTGAAGGGGGAAACAGACCAGATCAGTTCAGTTCATATTGAGAAGGGAAACATAACAGATCAGTTCAGTTCATATTGAGAAGGGAAACAGACCAGTTCAGTTCATATTGAGAAGGGAAACATAACAGACCAGTTCAGTTCATATTGAGAAGGGAAACAGACCAGTTCAGTTCATATTGAAGGGGGAAACAGACCAGATCAGTTCAGTTCATATTGAGAAGGGAAACATAACAGATCAGTTCAGTTCATATTGAGAAGGGAAACAGACCAGTTCAGTTCATATTGAAGGGGGAAACAGACCAGATCAGTTCAGTTCATATTGAGAAGGGAAACATAACAGATCAGTTCAGTTCATATTGAGAAGGGAAACAGACCAGTTCAGTTCATATTGAAGGGGGAAACAGACCAGATCAGTTCAGTTCATATTGAGAAGGGAAACATAACAGATCAGTTCAGTTCATATTGAGAAGGGAAACAGACCAGTTCAGTTCATATTGAAGGGGGAAACAGACCAGATCAGTTCAGTTCATATTGAGAAGGGAAACATAACAGATCAGTTCAGTTCATATTGAGAAGGGAAACATAACAGATCAGTTCAGTTCATATTGAAGGGGAAACAGACCAGATCAGTTCATATTGAAGGGGGAAACAGACCAGATCAGTTCAGTTCATATTGAGAAGGGAAACATAACAGATCAGTTCAGTTCATATTGAGAAGGGAAACATAACAGATCAGTTCAGTTCATATTGAAGGGGGAAACAGACCAGATCAGTTCAGTTCATATTGAGAAGGGAAACAGTACAGACCAGTTCAGTTCATATTGAAAGGGAAACAGAACAGACCAGTTCAGTTCATATTGAGAAGGGAAACAGACCAGACCAGTTCAGTTCATATTGAAAGGGAAACATAACAGATCAGTTCAGTTCATATTGAGAAGGGAAACAGACCAGTTCAGTTCATATTGAGAAGGGAAACAGACCAGACCAGTTCAGTTCATATTGAGAAGGGAAACAGACCAGTTCAGTTCATATTGAGAAGGGTAACAGACCAGACCAGTTCAGTTCATATTTAAAGGGAAACAGACCAGACCAGTTCAGTTCATATTGAAAGGGAAACAGAACAGACCAGTTCAGTTCATATTGAAAGGGAAACAGAACAGACCAGTTCAGTTCATATTGAGAAGGGAAACAGACCAGACCAGTTCAGTTCATATTGAGAAGGGAAACAGACCAGACCAGTTCAGTTCATATTGAGAAGGGAAACAGACCAGTTCAGTTCATATTGAGAAGGGTAACAGACCAGACCAGTTCCTATTGAGAAGGGAAACAGACCAGACCAGTTCCTATTGAAAGGGAAACAGACCAGACCAGTTCAGGTCATATTGAAAGGGAAACAGAACAGACCAGTTCAGTTCATATTGAGAAGGGAAACAGACCAGACCAGTTCAGTTCATATTGAGAAGGGAAACAGAAGAGCAGTTCATATTGAGAAGGGAAACAGACCAGACCAGTTCCTATTGAAAGGGAAACAGATCAGACCAGTTCAGTTCATATTGAAAGGGAAACAGACCAGTTCATATTGAAAGGGAAACAGACCAGTTCATATTGAAAGGGAAACAGACCAGACCAGTTCAGTTCATATTGAGAAGGGAAACAGACCAGTTCAGTTCATATTGAAAGGGAAACAGACCAGACCAGTTCAGTTCATATTGAGAAGGGTAACAGACCAGACCAGTTCAGTTCATATTGAGAAGGGAAACAGACCAGTTCAGTTCATATTGAGAAGGGTAACAGACCAGACCAGTTCAGTTCATATTTAAAGGGAAACAGACCAGACCAGTTCATATTTAAAGGGAAACAGAACAGACCAGTTCAGTTCATATTGAGAAGGGAAACAGACCAGTTCAGTTCATATTGAAGGGGGAAACAGACCAGATCAGTTCAGTTCATATTGAGAAGGGAAACATAACAGATCAGTTCAGTTCATACTGAGAAGGGAAACAGACCAGTTCAGTTCATATTGAGAAGGAAACATAACAGACCAGTTCAGTTCATATTGAGAAGGAAACAGACCAGTTCAGTTCATATTGAAGGGGAAACAGACCCAGTTCAGTTCATATTGAGAAGGGAAACATAACAGATCAGTTCAGTTCATATTGAGAAGGGAAACAGACCAGTTCAGTTCATATTGAAGGGGAAACAGACCAGATCAGTTCAGTTCATATTGAGAAGGGAAACATAACAGATCAGTTCAGTTCATATTGAGAAGGAAACAGACCAGTTCAGTTCATATTGAAGGAAACAGACCAGATCAGTTCAGTTCATATTGAGAAGGGAAACATAACAGATCAGTTCAGTTCATATTGAGAAGGGAAACAGACCAGTTCAGTTCATATTGAAGGGGGAAACAGACCAGATCAGTTCAGTTCATATTGAGAAGGGAAACATAACAGATCAGTTCAGTTCATATTGAGAAGGGAAACAGACCAGTTCAGTTCATATTGAAGGGGGAAACAGACCAGATCAGTTCAGTTCATATTGAGAAGGGAAACATAACAGATCAGTTCAGTTCATATTAGTTGTTCATATTGAAGGGAAACATAACAGATCAGTTCAGTTCATATTTAACAGATCAGTTCAGTTCATATTGAGGGAAACATAACAGATCAGTTCAGTTCATATTGAAGGGGGAAACAGACCAGATCAGTTCAGTTCATATTGAGAAGGGAAACAGAACAGACCAGTTCAGTTCATATTGAAAGGGAAACAGAACAGACCAGTTCAGTTCATATTGAGAAGGGAAACAGACCAGACCAGTTCAGTTCATATTGAGAAGGGAAACATAACAGATCAGTTCAGTTCATATTGAAGGGGGAAACAGACCAGATCAGTTCAGTTCATATTGAAAGGGAAACAGACCAGACCAGTTCAGTTCATATTGAGAAGGGAAACAGACCAGACCAGTTCAGTTCATATTGAAAGGGAAACAGACCAGACCAGTTCAGTTCATATTGAGAAGGGAAACAGACCAGTTCAGTTCATATTGAGAAGGGAAACAGACCAGACCAGTTCAGTTCATATTGAGAAGGGAAACAGACCAGTTCAGTTCATATTGAGAAGGGTAACAGACCAGACCAGTTCAGTTCATATTTAAAGGGAAACAGACCAGACCAGTTCAGTTCATATTGAAAGGGAAACAGAACAGACCAGTTCAGTTCATATTGAAAGGGAAACAGAACAGACCAGTTCAGTTCATATTGAGAAGGGAAACAGACCAGACCAGTTCAGTTCATATTGAGAAGGGAAACAGACCAGACCAGTTCAGTTCATATTGAGAAGGGAAACAGACCAGTTCAGTTCATATTGAGAAGGGTAACAGACCAGACCAGTTCCTATTGAGAAGGGAAACAGACCAGACCAGTTCCTATTGAAAGGGAAACAGACCAGACCAGTTCAGGTCATATTGAAAGGGAAACAGAACAGACCAGTTCAGTTCATATTGAGAAGGGAAACAGACCAGACCAGTTCCTATTGAAAGGGAAACAGACCATACCAGTTCAGGTCATATTGAAAGGGAAAAACAAGACATATTGAGAAGGGAAACAGACCAGACCAGTTCATATTCATATTGATTGAAGGGAAACAGACCAGTTCATATTGAAAGGGAAACAGACCAGTTCATATTGAAAGGAAACAGACCAGACCAGTTCAGTTCATATTGAGAAGGGAAACAGACCAGTTCAGTTCATATTGAAAGGGAAACAGACCAGACCAGTTCAGTTCATATTGAAAGGGGACCAGACCAGTTCAGTTCATATTGAGAAGGAAACAGACCAGTTCAGTTCATATTGAGAAGGGTAACAGACCAGACCAGTTCAGTTCATATTTAAAGGGAAACAGACCAGACCAGTTCATATTTAAAGGGAAACAGAACAGACCAGTTCAGTTCATATTGAGAAGGGAAACAGACCAGACCAGTTCATATTGAGAAGGGAAACAGACCAGACCAGTTCCTATTGAAAGGGAAACAGACCAGACCAGTTCAGGTCATATTGAAAGGGAAACAGACAAGTTCAGTTCATATTGAGAAGGGAAACAGACCAGACCAGTTCATATTGAAAGGAAAACAGATCAGACCAGTTCAGTTCATATTGAAAGGGAAACAGACCAGACCAGTTCAGTTCATATTGAGAAGGGAAACAGACCAGTTCAGTTCATATTAAAAGGGAAACAGACCAGACCAGTTCAGTTCATATTGAGAAGGGTAACAGACCAGACCAGTTCAGTTCATATTGAGAAGGGAAACAGACCAGTTCAGTTCATATTGAGAAGGGTAACAGACCAGACCAGTTCAGTTCATATTTAAAGGGAAACAGACCAGACCAGTTCATATTTAAAGGGAAACAGAACAGACCAGTTCAGTTCATATTGAAAGGGAAACAGACCAGACCAGTTCAGTTCATATTGAGAAGGGTAACAGACCAGACAAGTTCAGTTCATATTTAAAGGGAAACAGACCAGACCAGTTCAGTTCATATTTAAAGGGAAACAGACCAGACCAGTTCAGTTCATATTGAAAGGGAAACAGACCAGACCAGTTCAGTTCATATTGAGAAGGGAAACAGACCAGTTCAGTTCATATTGAGAAGGGTAACAGACCAGACCAGTTCAGTTCATATTTAAAGGGAAACAGACCAGACCAGTTCAGTTCATATTTAAAGGGAAACAGACCAGACCAGTTCAGTTCATATTTAAAGGGAAACATACCAGACCAGTTCAGTTCATATTTAAAGGGAAACAGACCAGACCAGTTCAGTTCATATTTAAAGGGAAACAGACCAGACCAGTTCAGTTCATATTTAAAGGGAAACAGAACAGACCAGTTCAGTTCATATTGAGAAGGGTAACAGACAAGTTCAGTTCATATTTAAAGGGAAACAGACCAGACCAGTTCAGTTCATACTGACAAGGGAAACAACAGAGCCACATAGGCAGCACCTTGAAAACCAACAGCAACTCTCACAGTGTGGATGTGTTCCAAATGGCAATCTATAGTGCACTACTTTTGACCAGAACCCATAGGATATAAAGTAGTGCACTATATATGGAATAGGGTGCCATTTGGGAATCAAGCACAGTGTGTGCTCTCTCTCTGCCACGGGAGCATAAAGAGCCTGTGTGTTTAAATCGAGTGCAGAGAGACAGAGGACAGAGAGACAGAGGACAGAGAGACAGAGGACAGAGAGACAGGCAGAACAAAGGAAGGAGCAGGCTGGTGAGGAGGATAATGAGGAGGATGAAGGCCAGAAGCAGAATGACCAACTCTGCTACGACAGTGGGAAGACACAGGAGAGGAACAGGAGAGAAACAGGAGACAGGAGAGAAACAGGAGACAGGAGAGAAACAGGAGACAGGAGAGAAACAGGAGACAGGAGAGAAACAGGAGAGGAACAGGAGAGAAACAGGAGAGAAACAAGAGAGAAACATGAGACAAACAGGAGAGAAACAGGAGAGAAACAGGAGAGGAACAGGAGAGAAACAGGAGACAGGAGAGAAACAGGAGACAGGAGAGAAACAGGAGACAGGAGAGGAACAGGAGAGAAACAGGAGACAGGAGAGAAACAGGAGACAGGAGAGAAACAGGAGAGAAACAGGAGAAACAGGAGAGAAACAGGAGACAAACAGGAGAGAAACAGGAGAGAAACAGGAGAGAAACAGGAGACAAGAGAGAAACAGGAGAGAAACAGGAGACAAGAGAGAAACAGGAGAGAAACAGGAGAGAAACAGGAGACAGGAGAGAAACAGGAGACAAGAGAGAAACAGGAGAGAAACAGGAGAGAAACAGGAGAGAAAAGGGAGAAACAGGAGAGAAAGAGGAGAGAAACAGGAGAGAAATAGGAGAGAAAGGGAGAAACAGGAGAGAAAGAGGAGAGAAACAGGAGAGGGACAGGAGAGGAAAAGGAGAGGAAAAGGAGACAGGAGAGAAACAGGAGAGAAACAGGAGAGAAACAGGAGACAAGAGAGAAACAGGAGAGAAACAGGAGAGAAACAGGAGAGAAACAGGAGACAGGAGAGAAACAGGAGAGAAACAGGAGACAAGAGAGAAACAGGAGAGGAACAGGAGAGAAACGGGAGAGAAACAGGAGAGAAACAGGAGACAAGAGAGAAACAGGAGAGGAACAGGAGAGAAACAGGAGAGAAACGGGAGAGAAACAAGAGAGAAACATGAGACAAACAGGAGAGAAACAGGAGAGAAACAGGAGAGAAACAGGAGAGGAACAGGAGAGAAACAGGAGACAGGAGAGAAACAGGAGACAGGAGAGAAACAGGAGACAGGAGAGGAACAGGAGAGAAACAGGAGACAGGAGAGAAACAGGAGACAGGAGAGAAACAGGAGAGAAACAGGAGAAACAGGAGAGAAACAGGAGACAAACAGGAGAGAAACAGGAGAGAAACAGGAGAGAAACAGGAGACAAGAGAGAAACAGGAGAGAAACAGGAGACAAGAGAGAAACAGGAGAGAAACAGGAGACAAGAGAGAAACAGGAGAGAAACAGGAGAGAAACAGGAGAGAAACAGGAGACAGGAGAGAAACAGGAGAGAAACAGGAGACAAGAGAGAAACAGGAGAGGAACAGGAGAGAAACGGGAGAGAAACAGGAGAGAAACAGGAGACAAGAGAGAAACAGGAGAGGAACAGGAGAGAAACAGGAGAGAAACGGGAGAGAAACAAGAGAGAAACATGAGACAAACAGGAGAGAAACAGGAGAGAAACAGGAGAGGAACAGGAGAGAAACAGGAGACAGGAGAGAAACAGGAGACAGGAGAGAAACAGGAGACAGGAGAGGAACAGGAGAGAAACAGGAGACAGGAGAGAAACAGGAGACAGGAGAGAAACAGGAGGAGAGAAACAGGAGAAACAGAGAGAGAAACAGGAGACAAACAGGGAGAGAAACAGGAGAGAAACAGGAGAGAAACAGGAGACAAGAGAGAAACAGGAGAGAAACAGAAACAGGAGACAAGAGAGAAACAGGAGAGAAACAGGAGAGAAACAGGAGAGACAGGAGAGAAACAGGAGACAAGAGAGAAACAGGAGAGAAACAGGAGAGAAACAGGAGAGAAAAGGGAGAAACAGGAGAGAAACAGGAGAGAAACAGGAGAGAAAACAGGAGAGAAACAGGAGAGAAACAGGAGAGAAAGAGGAGAGAAACAGGAGAGGAAACAGAGAGAAACAGGAGAGGAAACAGGAGAGAACAGGAGAGAGAAACAGGAGAGAAACAGAGAGAGAAACAGGAGACAAGAGAGAAACAGAGAGAAACAGGAGAGAAACAGAGACAGGAGAGAAACAGGAGAGAAACAGGAGACAAGAGAGAAACAGGAGAGGAACAGGAGAGAAACGGGAGAGAAACAGGAGAGAAACAGGAGACAAGAGAGAAACAGAGAGAGGAACAGGAGAGAAACAGGAGAGAAACAGAGAGAAACAGGGAGAGAAACAGGAGAGAAACAGGAGAGAGGAGAACAGGAGAGAAACAGAGAGACAGGAGAAACAGAGAGAAACAGAACAGAGAGAAACAGGAGAGAAACAGAGAGAGAAACAAGAGAGAAACAGGAGAGACAAACAGGAGAGAAACAGGAGAGAAACAGGAGAGGAACAGGAGAGAAACAGGAGACAGGAGAGAAACAGGAGACAGGAGAGAAACAGGAGACAGGAGAGGAACAGGAGAGAAACAGGAGACAGGAGAGAAACAGGAGACAGGAGAGAAACAGGAGAGAAACAGGAGAAACAGGAGAGAAACAGGAGACAAACAGGAGAGAAACAGGAGAGAAACAGGAGACAGGAGAGAAACAGGAGAGAAACAGGAGAGAAACGGGAGAGAAAGGGAGAAACAGGAGAGAAACAGGCGAGAAACAGGAGAGAAACAGGAGAGAAACAGGAGAAGAACAGGAGAGAAAAGGGAGAAACAGGAGAGGGACAGGAGAGGGACAGGAGAGAGACAGGAGAGAAAAGGGAGAAACAGGAGAGAAACAGGTGAGAAACAGGAGAGAAACAGGAGGGAAACAGGAGGGAAACAGGAGAGGGACATGAGAGAAACAAGAGAGAAACAGGAGAGAAACAGGAGAGGGACAGGAGAGGGACATGAGAGAAACAGGAGAGAGGCAAGAGAAGAACGGGAGAGAAAAGGGAGAAACAGGAGAGAAAGAGGAGAGAAACAGGAGAGAAACAGGAGAGAAACAGGAGAGAGGAGAGAAACAGGAGAGGGACAGGTAAGAGACAGGGGAGAAACAGGAGAGAAACAGGAGACAGGAGAGAAACAGGTAAGAGACAGGAGAGAAACAGGACAGATACAGGAGAGAAACAGACCAACAGACAGACAGACATAAAGTCAACCAGGCAGGCAGACAGACATAAAGTCAGCCAGACAGCCACAGACAGCGCTCTCTGGGTTGTAAGCCACACTGTCCCGTCCCGTCTCTGTTACTGTCTTCCTCAGTTACAGCCCCTCATTACTATTTCAGATGGAGGAGAACAGAAAAGAACAGAGCAGAACAAATAAGACCAGAAAAGAGCAGAGCAGTAAAGAACAGAGCAGAACAGAGCAGAGCTGTAAAGAACAGAACAGAGCAGAGCTGTAAAGAACAGAACAGTAAAGAACAGAACAGAGCAGAGCTGTAAAGAACAGAACAGTAAAGAACAGAGCAGAACAGAACAGAGCAGTAAAGAACAGAACAGAACAGAACAGAACAGAACAGAACAGAACAGAAAGAACAGAACAGAGCAGAAGAGAACAGAACAGTACAGAACAGAACAGAGCTGTAAAGAACAGAACAGAGTAGTAGAGAACAGAACAGTAAAGAACAGAACAGTAGAGAACAGAACAGTAAAGAACAGAACAGAGCAGTAGAGAACAGAACAGAGTAGTAGAGAACAGAACAGTAAAGAACAGAACAGAGCAGTAGAGAACAGAACAGTAAAGAACAGAACAGAGCAGTAGAGAACAGAACAGTAAAGAACAGAACAGAGCAGAACAGAACAGAGCAGTAGAGAACAGAACAGTAAAGAACAGAACAGAACAGAGTAGTAGAGAACAGAACAGTACAGAACAGAACAGAGCAGTAGAGAACAGAACAGTAAAGAACAGAACAGAACAGAGTAGTAGAGAACAGAACAGTACAGAACAGAACAGAGCAGTAGAGAACAGAACAGAGTAGTAGAGAACAGAACAGTAGAGAACAGAACAGTAAAGAACAGAGAACAGAACAGTAGAAGAACAGAACAGAAGTAGTAGAGAACAGAACAGTAAAGAACAGAACAGAGCAGTAGAGAACAGAGCAGTAAAGAACAGAACAGAGCAGTAGAGAACAGAGCAGTAGAGAACAGAACAGAGCAGTAGAGAACAGAGCAGTAGAGAACAGAACAGTAAAGAACAGAACAGAGCAGAACAGAACAGAGCAGTAGAGAACAGAACAGAACAGAGCAGATGAGAACAGAACAGAACAGAGCAGAGCAGAAGAGAACAGAACAGTACAGAACAGAGCAGTAAAGAACAGAACAGAACAGAGCAGAGCAGAAGAGAACAGAGCAGTACAGAACAGAACAGAACAGAGCAGAGCAGAAGAGAACAGAACAGTACAGAACAGAACAGAGCAGAGCAGTAAAGAACAGAACAGAACAGAGTAGTAGAGAACAGAACAGTACAGAACAGAGCAGTAAAGAACAGAACAGAACAGAGTAGTAGAGAACAGAACAGTAGAGAACAGAACAGTAAAGAACAGAACAGAGCAGTAGAGAACAGAGCAGTAAAGAACAGAACAGAGCAGTAGAGAACAGAAGAGTAAAGAACAGAACAGAGCAGTAGAGAACAGAAGAGTAGAGAACGGAACAGAGCAGTAGAGAACAGAAGAGTAGAGAACGGAACAGAGCAGTAGAGAACAGAACAGAGCAAAGCAGAACAGAGCAGTAGAGAACAGAACAGAGCAAAGCAGAACAGAGCAGTAAAGAACAGAACAGAGCAGTAGAGAACAGAACAGAGCAGAACAGAACAGAACAGTAGAGAACAGAACAGTAGAGAACAGAACAGAGCAGTAGAGAACAGAACAGTAAAGAACAGAACAGAGCAGTAGAGAACAGAACAGAACAGAACAGAGCAGTAGAGAACAGAACAGTAGAGGACAGAACAGTAGAGAACAGAACAGAGCACTAGAGAACAGAACAGTAAAGAACAGAACAGAGCAGTAGAGAACAGAACAGGGCAGTAGAGAACAGAACAGAGCAGTAGAGAACAGAACAGAGCAGTAGAGAATAGAACAGTAGAGAACAGAACAGACCAGAGCAGTAGAGAACAGAACAGTAGAGAATAGAATAGAACAGAACAGAGCAGTAGATAACAGAACAGAGCAGTAGAGAATAGAACAGTAGAGAACAGAAGAGAATAGAACAGTAGAGAACAGAACAAAACAGAGCAGTAGAGAACAAAACAGTAGAGAATAGAATAGAACAGAACAGAGCAGTAGATAACAGAACAGATCAGTAGAGAATAGAACAGTAGAGAACAGAACAAAACAGAACAGTAGAGAACAGAACAGAGCAGTAGAGAACAGAACAGGGCAGTAGAGAACAGAACAGAGCAGTAGAGAACAGAACAGAGCAGTAGAGAACAGAACAGAGCAGTAGATAACAGAACAGTAGAGAATAGAATAGAACATAACAGAACAGTAGAGAATATAATAGAACAGAACAGAGCGGTAGAGAACAGAACAGAGCAGTAGAGAACAAAACAGTAGAGAATAGAATAGAACAGAACAGAGCAGTAGAGAACAGAACAGAGCAGTAGAGAATAGAACAGTAGAGAACAGAATAGAACAGAGCAGTGGAGAATAGAACAGTAGAGAACAGAACAGAACAGAGCAGTAGAGAACAGAACAGAGCAGTAGAGAATAGAACAGTAGAGAACAGAACAGAACAGAGCAGTGGAGAATAGAACAGTAGAGAACAGAACAGAACAGAGCAGTAGAGAACAAAACAGAACAGAGCAGTAGTAACTGACCACTAGTATTCTACTTTAGTAACTGACCACTAGTATTCTAGTTTAGTAACTGACCTCTAGTATTCTAGTTTAGTAACTGACCACTAGTATTCTACCTTAGTAACTGACCACTTGTCCTGACTTCCACCGAAGTTCTTCCCTCTCCTTGTTCAGGCGGCGTTCATCGGTCGACGTCACCGGCTTTCTAGCTGCCACCAATCCATGTTTCATTTTTCCATGTTTACACACCTGGTTCCCATCTCATAATTATGTTCCTTATTTAACCCTCTGGTTTCCCTTTCTGTTTGTGCGTGATTGTCTTTCGTGTGTTTGTTTTGTAACAGAATTTTTTTTAACGTTCTTGGATTGAGTAAATACAGTGTTTTCTACTCTTACCTGTGTCCTGCGCCTGACTCCTTCGCTATCTTCTAGATAGACTCTGACAGAATCACGCAACATATACATGGAGTCAGCAGGTGCAGCCAGCCCTCCGCTTCAAATGGAGGAGCACGTTCAGCAGCACGCGACTGTGCTGCAGAGTCTGGCTACAGCCACGGATCGCGTGCTGCAAACCATGGACCGATGGGAGAGAGGGGTTTTTCCTTGTGAACCCTGTGTCTCCTCAGGTTCCACCACTACCTACCGTGATGTCCGTCTCTCCATCATCAGGATCCCGTGGGATTCAGCTCTCGCTCCCGAGGGTGTATGATGGGACAGCTGCCGTGTGTCAGGGGTTCCTACTCCAGCTGGAGCTCTACGTGGCATCTGTCTGGCCAGCTCCTTCAGGACGCGAGAGAGTGAGCGCCCTTATCTCCTGTCTGACCGGTAAAGCCCTGGAATGGCCAACGCCATCTGGGGGAGGGACGTTGGATGACTATGAGGTATTCTGGACTTTAGAACTCTGGCGGCCGGTGCGGGATGGAATGACCGGGCCCTGATCGATCACTACAGGTGTAGCCTACGAGAGGATGTTCGTCGGGAGCTAGCCTGCAGGCACACCACCCTTACACTGGACCAGCAGGTGGACTTATCGATCCGGTTGGACAACCTGTTGGCCTCCCGCGGACGTCCTGATCGGGGTCCGTCAGTTCCATACCCCAGCGCTCCTGATCCAACGCCTATGGAGTTGAGAGGCGCTGCAACGAGGGGGACCGGAGGGGGGACCATTCCCTGCACCAACTGTGGCCGCAGAGGGCACACTGCTGGTTGGTGCTGGGGGGGTTCCCCAGGAGGTAGAGGTAGCAGGCGGAGTGCTGCTGGGTCATCCCAGGTGAGTAGGCACATCACTCACCCAGAGCTCCCTGTTGCACACATGTGGTTGTCGATTGAATTCCCTGAGTTTTCCCCGCGTTCCCAGCATAAGGTGCTAGTAGATTCAGGCGCAGCTGGGAACTTTATCGACCGTTCCTTTGCTATGAGATTAGGGATCCCTATTGTGTCTGTTGAGGTTCCCTTCCCTATACATGCCTTAGACAGTCGTCCTTTGGAGTCGGGACTAATTAGGGAGGTCACAGCTCCGCTCACTATGATAACACAGGAGAGTCATAGGGAGCAAATGAGTCTCTTCCTAATCAACTCTCCTGCGTTCCCTGTTGTGTTGGGGATTCCCTGGTTGGCTTCGCATGATCCCACTATTTCATGGCAACAGAGGGCTCTCAAGGGTCCCGTCACTGCTCAGGGAGGTGTGTAGGTGTTTCCTTAGGTGGCACTACGGTGGAAAGTCCAAACCAGGTCTCCACCATGCACATTCCCCCCGAATTTGCCGACTTGGCACTCGCCTTCTGTAAAAAGAAGGCGACTCAATTACCACCCCATCGACAGGGGGATTGTGCGATAGGTCTCTTGGTAGAAGGTGCACTTCCCAGGAGTCACGTGTATCTTCTGTCACAGGAGGAGACGGCGGCTATGGAGACATATGTCACCGAATCTCTGGGACAGGGATACATTCAGCCTTCCATCTCACCTGTCTCCTCAAGTTTCTTTTTTGTGAAGAAGAAGGATGGAGGTTTGCGCCCGTGTATTGATTATCTAAGTTTAAATAAGATCATACAGACCTTACAGACCAGGTTCCCAGAACGTTAAAGCAGACGCACTGTCCCGGATGTATGACACAAAGGAGTGGGCCACAGATCCTGCTCCCATTATTCCAGCTTCTTGCCTGGTGGCACCAGTGGTGTGGGAGGTGGATGCGGACGTCGAACGGGCTTCAAGTTCAGAGCCCACTCCTACCCAGTGTCCAGTTGGGCGTGAGTATATTCCATTCAATGTCCGCAATCGTTTGATCTGTTGGGCCTACACCTCACCCTCCTCTGGTCATCCTGGCATCGGCCGGACAGTGCGCTGTCTTGCTGGGAAGTACTGGTGGCCAACTTTAGCCAAGGACGTGAGGGTTTATGTGTCCTTCTGTTCGGTGTGCACACAGTGCAAGACACCTAGACACCTGCCCAGAGGGAAATTACAACCCCTTCCCGTTCCACAACGACCGTGGTCACACCTCTCGGTGGATTTCCTGACGGATCTTCCACCCTCGCAGGGTAACACCACGATCCTAGTTATGGATCGGTTTTCTAAGTCCTGCTGTCTCCTTCCTTTGCCCGGTCTCCCTACGGCCCTACAGACTGCAGAGGCCCTATTCACCATCGTATTCCGGCACTATGGGGTGCCTGAGGATATAGTTTCTGATCTGGGTCCCCAATTCACGTCTAAAGTCTGGAGGGCGTTTATGGAGCGCCTGGGGGTCTCGGTCAGCCTTACCTCACGTTTTCACCCCGAGAGCAACGGGCAGGTAGGTTTCTATGGTCCTATTGCCAGGACCGGCCGATGGAGGGGGCGGTGTTTCTTCCCTTGGCAGAGATGGCTCAAAACTCCCTTCGCCAATCCTCCACTAACCTGTCACCTTTTCAGTGTGTGCTAGGTTCCCAGCCGGTCCTGGCACCATGGCATCAGAGCCAGATCGAGGCTCCTGCGGTGGATGAATTGTTTCGGCACTCGGAGGAGACACGGGACGCTGCCCATGTGCGTCTGCAAAGGGCCATCAGGCGGCAGAAGATGAGTGCCGACCGCCACCGCAGTGAGGGTCTGGCTCTCGACCCGAAACCTGCCCCTTCACCTGCCCTGCCGGAAGCTGGGTCCGCGGTTTGTGGGGACATTCAAAGTCCTGAGGAGACTGAACGAGGTTACAGCTCCTCCTGATTACCGTATCAACCCCTCGTTCCATGTGTCTCTCCTCAGGCCGGTGGTGAATGGTCCGCTCCAGCAGTCTGAGGTGCGGGAGGTTCCTCCGCCCCCTCTGGACATCGAGGGGGCCCCGGCATATACAGTGCGAGCCATCATGGACTCAAGACGTTGGGCGAGAGGCCTTCGAGTCCTGTTTTGTCCATGTTTTGTAACGGGATTTTTGTTACGTTCTTGGATTGAGTAAATACAGTGTTTTTTTACTCTTACCTGTGTCCTGCGCCTGACTCCATCACTATCTTCTAGATAGACTCTGACACCACTAGTATTCTAGTTTAGTAACTGACCACTAGTATTCTAGTTTAGTAACTGGCCACTAGTATTCTACCTTAGTAACTGACCACTAGTATTCTACTTTAGTAACTGACCTCTAGTATTCTAGTTTAGTAACTGACCACTAGTATTCTAGTTTAGTAACTGGCCACTAGTATTCTACCTTAGTAACTGACCACTAGTATTCTACTTTAGTAACTGACCTCTAGTATTCTAGTTTAGTAACTGACCACTAGTATTCTAGTTTAGTAACTGACCACTAGTACTCTGGTTTAGTAACTGACCACTAGTACTCTAGTTTAGTAACTGACTACTAGTACTCTGGTTTAGTAACTGACCACTAGTATTCTAGTTTAGTAACTGACCAATATGACTGGTAAATAGAATGAATAGAACCTCTAACCCTGGTAATATGACTGGTAAATAGAATGAATAGAACCTGTAACCCTGGTAAATAGAATGAATAGAACCTGTAACCCTGGTAATATGACTGGTAAATAGAATGAATAGAACCTGTAACCCTGGTAATATGACTGGTAAATAGATTGAATAGAACCTCTAACCCTGGTAATATGACTGGTAAATAAAATTAATAGAACCTGTAACCCTGGTCATATGACTGGTAAATAGAATGAATAGAACCTGTAACCCTGGTAATATGACCCCCAGCCATCTACTCCCAGGAGGAGAACCACAACAACAAACCTCCAGCCATCCACTCCCAGGAGGAGAACCACAACAACAAACCTCCAGCATTCCACTCCCAGGAGGAGAACCACAACCACAAACCTCCAGCCATCCACTCCTAGGAGAACTACAACAAACACCCAGCCATCCACTCCCAGGAGGAGAACCACAACAACAAACCTCCAGCCATCCTCTCCCAGGAGGAGAACCACAACAACAAACCTCCAGCCATCCACTCCCAGGAGGAGAACCACAACAACAAACCTCCAGCCATCCACTCCCAGGAGGAGAACCACAACAACAAACCTCCAGCCATCCACTCCCAGGAGGAGAACCACAACAAACCTCCAGCCATCCACTCCCAGGAGGAGAACCACAACAAACCTCCAGCCATCCACTCCCAGGAGGAGAACCACAACAACAAACCTCCAGCCATCCACTCCCAGGAGGAGAACCACAACAAACCTCCAGCCATCCACTCCCAGGAGGAGAACCACAACAAACCTCCAGCATTCCACTCCCAGGAGGAGAACCACAACAAACCTCCAGCCATCCACTCCCAGGAGGAGAACCACAACAAACCTCCAGCCATCCACTCCCAGGAGGAGAACCACAACCACAAACCTCCAGCCATCCACTCCCAGGAGGAGAACCACAACAACAAACCTCCAGCCATCCACTCCCAGGAGGAGAACCACAACAACAAACCTCCAGCCATCTACTCCCAGGAGGAGAACCACAACCACAAACCTCCAGCCATCCACAGATCAGATAGACAGAGGAGAAACAGACAGATCCTCTGGAGAGATCATGGGCAGAGGGAGAGAGTGATAGTCTGCGTGGCAGTGTCAATGTGTAGCATAGCCTACATGGTAATCCTAAACACCATTGATTATAGGATAGCGTGCAGTTCCTTTTCTGGCTAACAGGACAGTTAAGCTATCATACTTACACAATTACAGAGTATACACAATTACAGAGTATACACAATTACAGAGCATAGCCTATATAACCCTCAATCACTCTGCCTGAGGATCAGAGGGGGAGGGGAAGTGAGAATGACAAGGATGTTACTGTGAATATCTAATGGAGAGAGAGAGAGAGAGAGAGAGAGAGAGAGAGAGAGAGAGACAGACAGACAGACAGACAGACAGAGACAGACATAGAGGGACAGAGAGAGAGAGAGAGAGAGACAGACAGACAGACATAGAGAGAGGGACAGAGAGAGAGAGAGAGACAGACAGACAGACAGAGAGAGGGACAGAGAGAGAGAAAGACAGAGAGAGAGAGAGAGAGAGAGAGAGAGAGAGACAGATACGACATTATAAAATCCATGTACACAAACAACAAGTGTGCGGTTACAATTGGCAAAAAACACACACATTTCTTCACACAGGGTCGTGGGGTGAGACAGGGATACAGCTTAAGCCCCACCCTCTTCAACATATATATCAACGAATTGGCGCGGGCACTAGAAAAGTCTGCAGCACCTGGCCTCAGCCTACTAGAATCTGAAGTCAAATGTCTACTGTTTGCTGATGATCTGGTGTTTCTGTCACCAACCACCAAGGAGGGCCTACAGCAGCTCCTAGATCTTCTGGACAGATTCTATCAGACCTGGGCCCTGACAGTAAATCTCAGTAAGACCAAAATAATGGTGTTCCAAAAAAGGTCCAGTCGCTAGGACCACAAATACAAATTCCATCTAGACACTGTTGCCTTAGAGCACACAAAAAACTATACATACCTTGGCCTAAACATCAGCGCCAAAGGGAATTTCCACAAAGCTGTGAACGATCTGAGAGACAAGGCAAGAATGGCATTCTATTCCATCAAAAGGAACAAAAATTTCAACATACCAATTAGGATCTGGCTAGGAATACTTGAATCAGTCATAGAGCCCATTGCCCTTTATGGTTGTGAGGTCTGGGGTCCGCTCACCAACCAAGACTTCACAAAATGGGACAAACACCAAATTGAGACTCTGCATGCAGAACTCTGCAAAAATATCCTCCGTGTACAACGTAGAACACCAAATAATGCATGCAGAGCAGAATTAGGCCGATACCCACTAATTATCCAAATCCAGAAAAGAGCCGTTAAATTCTACAACCACCTAAAAGGAAGCGATTCCCAAACCTTCCATAACAAAGCCATCAACTACAGAGAGATTAACCTGGAGAAGAGTCCCCTAAGCAAGCTGGTCCTGGGGCTCTGTTCACAAACACAAACACACCCCACAGAGCCTCAGGACAGCAACACAATTAGACCCAATCAAATCATGAGAAAACAAAAAGATAATTATGACACATTGGAAAGAATTAACAAAAAAACAGAGCAAACTAGAATGCTATTTGGCCTTAAACAGAGAGTACACAGTGGCAGAATACCTGACCACTGTGACTGACCCAAACTTAAGGAAAGCTTTGACTATGTACAGACTTAGTGAGCATAGCCTTGCTATTGAGAAAGGCCGCCGTAGACAGACATGGCTCTCAAGAGAAGACAGGCTATGTGCTCACTGCCCACAAAATGATGTGGAAACTGAGCTGCACTTCCTAACCTCCTGCCAAATGTATGACAATATTAGAGACATATTTCCCTCAGATTACACAGATCCACAAAGAATTTGAAAACAAACACGATTTTGATAAACTCTCATATCTACTGGGTGAAATTCCAGTGTGCCATCACTGCAGCAAGATTTGTGACCTGTTGCCACAAGAAAAGGGCAACCAGTGAAGAACAAACACCATTGTAAATACAACCCATATTTATGCTTATTTATTTTCCCTTTGTGTACTTGAACCATTTGTATATTGTTACAACACTGTATATATATATATACATTTGTAATGTCTTTATTGTTTTGCAACTTCTGTATGTGTAATGTTTACTGTTAATTTGTATTGTTTATTTCACTTTTGTATATTATCTACCTCACTTGCTTTGGCAATGTTAACACGTTTCCCATGCCAATAAAGTCCTTTGAATTGAAGAGACCGAGAGAGAGAGAGACACAGAGAGAGAGAGAGAGAGAGAGAGAGAGAGACACAGAGAGAGAGAGAGAGAGAGAGAGAGAGAGAGAGAGAGAGAGAGAGAGAGACAGAGAGAGAGAGAGAGAGAGAGAGAGACAGAGAGAGAGAGAGAGAGAGAGAGAGAGAGAGAGAGAGAGAAATACAGGAGATGAGCCGAGATAGATTACTGTATGAAGGGAGCAGAGAGAAGACACGAGAAGAGAGGAGGCTATGCTGCCTGCTGTTCAGAGCTGAGCTGCACATGGTGGCTGTTCTGTTCTCTTCTGTTGTTGTTGTTGAGGTGAAAGGGCACAGTGATACACTGAGTCATAATGGATTGGACAGGGACAATGGTGACAGAAATCCTTCCACTCCCCTTCACAAAGCATGAGCATGAGTGTACACACACACAAAAACACCTACACACACACACACACACACCTACACACACACACATACACAAACACAAAAACACCTACACACACACACACACACACACACACACACACACACACAAAAACACCTACACACACACACACACACACACACAAAAACACCTACACACACACACACACAAAAACACCTACACACACACACACCTACACACACAAAAACACACACACACCCACACACACACACACACACACACACACACACACACACACACACACACACACACACACACACACACACACACACACAACATGTTTTATATATAGAGTTGAAGTCAGAAGTTTACGTACACCTTAGCCAAATACCTTTAAACTCAGTTTTCACAATTCCTCACATTTAATCCTAGTAAAGATTCCCTGTTTTAGGTCAGTTAGGATCACCACTTTATTTTAAGAATGTGAAATGTCAGAATAATAGTAGGAGAATGATTTATTTCAGCTTTTATTTCTTTCATCACATTCCCAGTGGGTCAGAAGTTTACATACACTGAGTTAGTGTTTGGTAGCATTGCGTTTAAATGGTTTAACTTGGGTCTAACGTTTCAGGTAGCCTTCCACAAGCTTCCCACAATAAGTTGGATGAATTATGGCCCATTCCTCCTGACAGAGCTGGTGTAACTGAGTCAGGTTTGTAGGCCTCCTCGCTCGCACGCGCTTTTTCACTTCTGCCCACAAATTTTCGACAGGATTGAGGTCAGGGCTTGGTGATGGCCACTCCAATACCTTGACTTTGTTGTCCTTCAGCCATTTTGCCAGGACTTTGGAAGTATGTCTGATTTCTTTTGATTTTCCTGTGATGTCAAGCAAAGAGGCACTGAGTTGGAAGCTAGGCCTTGAAATAAATCCACAGGTACACCTCCAATTGACTCAAATTATGTCAATTAGCCTATCAGAAGCTTCTAAAGCCATGACATCATTTTCTGGAATTTTCAAGCTGTTTGAAGGCACAGTCAACTTAGTGTATGTAAACTTCTGACCCACTGGAATTGTGATACAGTGAATTACAAGTGAAATAATCTGTCTGTAAACAATTGTTGGAAAAATGACTTGTGTCATGCACAAAGTAGATGTCCTAACTGATTTGCCAAAACTATAGTTCGTTAACAAGAAATGTGTGGAGTGTTTGAAAAATGAGTTTTAATGACTCCAACTTAAGTGGAATGTAAAACTTCTGACTTCACCTGTATATACAATACAAGTCAACATATACTTCTCTAACCCTGGCTAAACCTGGACTATGTCCATTAATACTTCTCTAACCCTGGCTAAACCTGGACTATGTCCATTAATACTTCTCTAACCCTGGCTAAACCTGGACTATGTCCATTAATACTTCTCTAACCCTGGCTAAACCTGGACTATGTCCATTAATACTTCTCTAACCCTGGCTAAACCTGGACTATGTCCATTAATACTTCTCTAACCCTGGCTAAACCTGGACTATGTCCATTAATACTTCTCTAACCTTGGCTAAACCTGGACTATGTCCATTAATACTTCTCTAAACCTGGCTAAACCTGGACTATGTCCATTAATACTTCTCTAACCCTGGCTAAACCTGGACTATGTCCATTAATACTTCTCTAACCCTGGCTAAACCTGGACTATGTCCATTAATACTTATCTAACCCTGGCTAAACCTGGACTATGTCCATTAATACATCTCTAACCCTGCTAAACCTCCCAAATGGCACCATATTCCCTAGTGTACTACTTTTGACCAGGGCCCAGGGAATAGGGTGCCATTTGGGATGCAGGCCTTGTTAATCTGTGTGAATATGAACCAGAACGAACAGAACAGAGCATCATCAGCATGCTGTCACCATGCCACCTCCACAAGCCACTCCCAACCCCTTGCTGTCATCATGCCACCTCCACAAGCCACTCCCAACCCCTTGCAGTCACCATGCCACCTCCACAAGCCCCTCCCATCCCCTTGCTGTCACCACACCTTATTGATGTCACTTCCCCTCCCAACCCCTCCCAGTCACCATGCCACCTCCACAAGCCCTCCCAGTCCCCTTGCTGTCGGGTTGCCATGCAACCGCATCAGAGGTAACCCTCTTTTCTGGGACCACCTTGCAGTCACAGCAGATGACACCTCCTAACAGAGCAGATGAATCCTCCCTGACAACAGCAGATGAACCTCCTGACAACAGCAGATCCCAACCCCTTGCTGTCAACAGCAGATGAATCCTCCTGACAACAGCAGATGAATCCTCCTGATAGAACAGCAGATGAATCCCCTGATAGAGCAAACAGATGAATCATCCTGATAGAACAGCAGATGAATCCTCCTGGGACAACAGCAGATGAATCCTCCTGATTCAACAGCAGATGAATCCTCCTAATAGAGCAGCAGATGAATCCTCCTGACAACAGCAGATGAATCCTCCTGACAACAGCAGATGAATCCTCCTGATAGAACAGCAGATGAATCCTCCTGACAACAGCAGATGAATCCTCCTGATAGAACAGCAGATGAATCCTCCTGATAGAGCAGCAGATGAATCCTCCTGATAGAACAGCAGATGAATCCTCCTGACAACAGCAGATGAATGACAACAGCTCCTGATAGAACAGCAGATGAATCCTCCTGATAGAACAGCAGATGAATCCTCCTGACAACAGCAGATGAATCCTCCTGATAGAACAGCAGATGAATCCTCCTGATAGAACAGCAGATGAATCCTCCTGATAGAACAGCAGATGAATCCTCCTGATAGAACAGCAGATGAATCCTCCTGATAGAACAGCAGATGAATCCTCCTGATAGAACAGCAGATGAATCCTCCTGATAGAACAGCAGATGAATCCTCCTGATAGAACAGCAGATGAATCCTCCTGATAGAACAGCAGATGAATCCTCCTGATAGAACAGCAGATGAATCCTCCTGATAGAACAGCAGATGAATCCTCCTGATAGAGCAGCAGATGAATCCTCCTGATAGAACAGCAGATGAATCCTCCTGACAACAGCAGATGAATCCTCCTGATACAACAGCAGATGAATCCTCCTGATAGAGCAGCAGATGAATCCTCCTGATAGACCAGCAGATGAATCCTCCTGATAGAGCAGCAGATGAATCATCCTGATAGAGCAGCAGATGAATCCTCCTGATAGAGCAGCAGATGAATCCTCCTGACAGAACAGCAGATGAATCCTCCTGATAGAACAGCAGATGAATCCTCCTGATAGAACAGCAGATGAATCCTCCTAATAGACAGCAGATGAATCCTCCTGATAGAACAGCAGATGAATCCTCCTGACAACAGCAGATGAATCCTCCTGATACAACAGCAGAACAGCAGATGAATCCTCCTGATAGAACAGCAGATGAATCCTCCTGATAGAGCAGCAGATGAATCCTCCTGATAGAACAGCAGATGAATCCTCCTGACAACAGCAGATGAATCCTCCTGATACAACAGCAGATGAATCCTCCTGATAGAGCAGCAGATGAATCCTCCTGATAGAACAGCAGATGAATCCTCCTGATAGAGCAGCAGATGAATCATCCTGATAGAGCAGCAGATGAATCCTCCTGATAGAACAGCAGATGAATCCTCCTGATAGAACAGCAGATGAATCCTCCTGACAACAGCAGATGAATCCTCCTGATAGAACAGCAGATGAATCCTCCTGATAGAACAGCAGATGAATCCTCCTGACAACAGCAGATGAATCCTCCTGATAGAACAGCAGATGAAATCATCCTGATGAATCCTCCTGATAGAACAGCAGATGAATCATCCTGATAGAGCAGCAGATGAATCCTCCTGATAGAACAGCAGATGAATCCTCCTGACAACAGCAGATGAATCCTCCTGATAGAACAGCAGATGAATCCTCCTGATACAACAGCAGATGAATCATCCTGATAGAGCAGCAGATGAATCATCCTGATAGAGCAGCAGATGAATCCTCCTGACAGAACAGCAGATGAATCCTCCTGATAGAACAGCAGATGAATCCTCCTGATAGAGCAGCAGATGAATCCTCCTGATAGAACAGCAGATGAATCCTCCTGACAGAACAGCAGATGAATCCTCCTGATAGAACAGCAGATGAATCCTCCTGATAGAACAGCAGATGAATCCTCCTGATAGAGCAGCAGATGAATCCTCCTGATAGAACAGCAGATGAATCCTCCTGATAGAACAGCAGATGAATCCTCCTGATAGAACAGCAGATGAATCCTCCTGATAGAACAGCAGATGAAGCGCATCATTCAAACGAGGCTGCAATGAATACTATTGGGACTGTAGCAACTGTGTTAGCATCACAATACAGGGTGTTAGCTACGTTTCTATTCAGGCGTTGATTGACATGGTATTGGACCAATAGTATTCGAGAAAAAGCCACTAGTACATTACATCGTGCCGTGTCCCGACGAGCATTATGCAACTCATTGAGTGGCGTACAACCTCTTTTCACCAGAAGTAACGCTTCTCTCTCAGATTAAAATCATGCTTAACCATATGCACATTATTCCTGATTTTCATTTAATGAGCATTAGTATGAATTTTATTATGGCTAATATTAAACACATTTTTCACGAGTAAGGCGCTAACAGCAATGTGGTCATCAATAACACAAACACTGAATCAGTCAATAATGAAGTGTGTACGACTTTGATGAGCAGAATCTTAAAAAGAATTACCACTGTGCCAACCTCTGATCTGCATGTACACAAACAAACCCTTCACCTGCTAACAAAGACCTATTTTTGCTCTCACGTTTGCTATGTTCACGTGTTTTGAAAAACCTTTGCTGTGCCAACCTTTTCACGAGCGCTTTATTCAATAATTGTAACGGCTTTCTTCCGTCGAAGGAGAGGAGGACCAAAATGCAGCGTGGTTAGAGTTCAGGGTTTTTAATATGAGAAACTCAACATGAACGCAATAGACAAAAACAACAAACGTGGCAAAACCCGAAACAGTCCTATCTAGTACAGAGAACACAAAGACAGGAAACAACCACCCACAAAACCCCAACACAGTCCTATCTGGTGCAGAGAACACAAAGACAGGAAACAACCACCCACAAAACCCCAACACAGTCCTATCTGGTGCAGAGAACACAAAGACAGGAAACAACCACCCACAAACCCCAACACAAAACAAGCTACCTAAATATGGTTCCCAATCAGAAACCATGGCTAACACCTGCCTCTGATTGAGAACTATATCAGGCCATACGTAGAAACGGACAAACTAGACACACAACATAGAATGCCCACCCAGCTCACGTCCTGACCAACACTAAAACAAGGAAAACACATACGAACGATGGTCAGAACGTGACAATAATTGTGAAATCTCATGCGTGCAATAACGCATGTCAATAACACGTGTTATCTATTAGTTGTGTGTAAATGTGTGTAAATGACATGCTCTAACCAAAATGGAGAGGCAACATTCCTGCCTCTCTTTCTGCTGTTGATTGAAGTGAAGTGAAGAAAATGAACGGGACCAAAGTGCATAGCCAGTTCAGTGACCTTGAACAGCATTTCACCAAACTGCCAATAGTTATGAACTATGTGGAATGTTTTGGACCATTGGCTTCCCTGTAAACAGGTACTGACAGTAGGCACGAGCCACCTCCCTCAGGCTCCTCCCTGCATTCACTTCCTCGTTAGCAGCCTATAGCTGTTCGGGAGTGGAGCGGTGCTTGTTAGGCCCTTCCCCTTTCCAGACATTTCCTGTCCAAATACAATTAAATGAGGTAGTTTTTTTTAATTCATGCAACATCATTTATAAGATAGTTCCAAGGAAATGGACTCACAAATGTGGATATAATTTCCATGTAATCCAACACAATGTTATTACCTATTTCATGGAAAGAGCAGCAGGTTTTCATGGACACAGTGTATATGATGGAGTGAAAGGACAGATGAGAGTTACTAACTGTTATTAGTTGTTATATTTAGTTTTTATATTCATATTGTTGCCTATATACAATAATGTACTAATGTTAAGTAGTTTATATAATTATTTATCTTGTACTATTGGAAGTTGTTACATTAACCCATTCTCATACTTTGTTCATTAACATTATATAAAGAAGCATTGTTCTTTCCTCTCTCTCTCTCTTTGAACAGAATCCATCCCCTCTGAAAATAAAGTTTCCTACTTTGTGTAACTCATATATCTATCTATTTATTAAGACATTATCAATGTGTGAGTGTAAAGTTAATTACCTGTGAGTTCATCAATAGTTAATTCAATCAATAGTGCATTTTTCAAATCATCATTACTACGTGCCATCATGACTCTCAAAAGCAGTGACAGACGCAGTTTCCTTGTGAAGCTAACATTAGCCCCGCCCTAAAACCCCTATTCAAATTCGACAAAAAAATTCAAATAGGTATGAAATGAGACATTACATAAACTCATTTTAGAGGTGATAAATTGGACAAATCGGGAGAAAAAAAGCAGTTTCCCCACACAACATATCTTCCCCTTTCACTATAGCGCAGTAGCCTTCGCTTCCCCATCCGCCATGTTGTGACGGTCTCCTCGTTGATTTCGCTTGAAAGGGAAGAAATTCGGCCTTACAATGGTATTATTATTACACTTCACCTGGAAGTATTTGGCGCTAAAATAAGGTCAAGTGTGAATGTGGTTTGGTTTTGACTAGCTAGTTAGCTAACGTAAAGTTATACCAGTATGATTAGAACTACCCTTGGCTAAGTAGCTAACCAACAAGCGAGGAAAGCTAGCTAGCCAAGTTAGGTTTTTCACTCTAAGGCTGAAGTGTGTAAACTGCTGATCTAGACAGTTGCATGTAATCAGAGCAAACACATATGCACAAATAAACTAAGTTAGCGAACTTTCTTGGCTGCTACGATAGCCAATTAGCCTTAGCCAACATAAGATTAAAACCAACAAACTTTGGGAAACTACCACGGTACTCACGTTAATTTGCAGTGTACAGACCTAGCTACGGTAAGACGCGGTAGACCAATTTTAGACAGGACAAACACTGCAGTTAGCTACTCTACATTTCCCCGAAGAACAACCAAGACCTCACAAAACATAGCCGAGAAAACAAAGTGTTTTGTTAAGAAACAATAAGCTAGTTATGTACCCTATATAGTAAACGGTTGAACCAAAAACGTACATGCAAACAGAACCTCAGTTGTCCATGCTAGCATCAACTCACCAGACTGACAGCATCGCTGTTTCAGACGTGTAGAATAAATTCCAGCTCCGACATAAACTCTTTCTCCTGCTGTCGTGTCATTCTTAGAATCCAAATTTGTGCTGACTGATCAACAGGACTAACTATGTTACCTATCTACCTGTTGTAGTGTTGTTGTAATAGGACTAACTATGTTACCTATAAAATAACCTGTCATAGTGTTGTTGTAATAGGACTAACTATGTTACCTATCTACCTGTTGTAGTGTTGTTGTAATAGGACTAACTATGTTACCTATAAAATAACCTGTCATAGTGTTGTTGTAATAGGACTAACTATGTTACCTATAATAACCTGTCATAGTGTTGTTGTAATAGGACTAACTATGTTACCTATAATAACCTGTCATAGTGTTGTTGTAATAGGACTAAGCTACCTATAATAACCTGTCATAGTGTTGTTGTAATAGGACTATGTTACCTATAATAACCTGTCATAGTGTTGTTGTAATAGGACTAACTATGTTACCTATAATAACCTGTCATAGTGTTGTTGTAATAGGACTAACTATGTTACCTATAATAACCTGTCATAGTGTTGTTGTAATAGGACTAACTATCTTACCTATAATAACCTGTCATAGTGTTGTTGTAATAGGACTATGTTACCTATAATAACCTGTCATAGTGTTGTTGTAATAGGACTAAGCTACCTATAATAACCTGTCATAGTGTTGTTGTAATAGGACTAACTAAGCTACCTATAATAACCTGTCATAGTGTTGTTGTAATAGGACTAACTATCTTACCTATAATAACCTGTCATAGTGTTGTTGTAATAGGACTAACTATGTTACCTATAATAACCTGTCATAGTGTTGTTGTAATAGGACTAACTATCTTACCTATAATAACCTGTCATAGTGTTGTTGTAATAGGACTATGTTACCTATAATAACCTGTCATAGTGTTGTTGTAATAGGACTAACTAAGCTACCTATAATAACCTGTCATAGTGTTGTTGTAATAGGACTAACTATGTTACCTATAATAACCTGTCATAGTGTTGTTGTAATAGGACTAACTATCTTACCTATAATAACCTGTCATAGTGTTGTTGTAATAGGACTAACTAAGCTACCTATAGTAACCTGTCATAGTGTTGTTGTAATAGGACTATGTTACCTATAATAACCTGTCATAGTGTTGTTGTAATAGGACTAACTAAGCTACCTATAATAACCTGTCATAGTGTTGTTGTAATAGGACTATGTTACCTATAATAACCTGTCATAGTGTTGTTGTAATAGGACTAACTAAGCTACCTATAATAACCTGTCATAGTGTTGTTGTAATAGGACTATGTTACCTATAATAACCTGTCATAGTGTTGTTGTAATAGGACTAACTATCTTACCTATAATAACCTGTCATAGTGTTGTTGTAATAGGACTATGTTACCTATAATAACCTGTCATAGTGTTGTTGTAATAGGACTATGTTACCTATAATAACCTGTCATAGTGTTGTTGTAATAGGACTAACTATCTTACCTATAATAACCTGTCATAGTGTTGTTGTAATAGGACTAAGCTACCTATAATAACCTGTCATAGTGTTGTTGTAATAGGACTATGTTACCTATAATAACCTGTCATAGTGTTGTTGTAATAGGACTAAGCTACCTATAATAACCTGTCATAGTGTTGTTGTAATAGGACTATGTTACCTATAATAACCTGTCATAGTGTTGTTGTAATAGGACTAACTATCTTACCTATAATAACCTGTCATAGTGTTGTTGTAATAGGACTAACTATGTTACCTATAATAACCTGTCATAGTGTTGTTGTAATAGGACTAACTATGTTACCTATAATAACCTGTCATAGTGTTGTTGTAATAGGACTATGTTACCTATAATAACCTGTCATAGTGTTGTTGTAATAGGACTAACTATGTTACCTATAATAACCTGTCATAGTGTTGTTGTAATAGGACTATGTTACCTATAATAACCTGTCATAGTGTTGTTGTAATAGGACTAACTATGTTACCTATAATAACCTGTCATAGTGTTGTTGTAATAGGACTAACTATCTTACCTATAATAACCTGTCATAGTGTTGTTGTAATAGGACTAACTAAGCTACCTATAATAACCTGTCATAGTGTTGTTGTAATAGGACTAACTACGTTACCTATAGTAACCTGTCATAGTGTTGTTGTAATAGGACTATGTTACCTATAATAACCTGTCATAGTGTTGTTGTAATAGGACTAACTAAGCTACCTATAATAACCTGTCATAGTGTTGTTGTAATAGGACTATGTTACCTATAATAACCTGTCATAGTGTTGTTGTAATAGGACTAACTAAGCTACCTATAATAACCTGTCATAGTGTTGTTGTAATAGGACTATGTTACCTATAATAACCTGTCATAGTGTTGTTGTAATAGGACTAACTAAGCTACCTATAATAACCTGTCATAGTGTTGTTGTAATAGGACTATGTTACCTATAATAACCTGTCATAGTGTTGTTGTAATAGGACTAACTAAGCTACCTATAATAACCTGTCATAGTGTTGTTGTAATAGGACTATGTTACCTATAATAACCTGTCATAGTGTTGTTGTAATAGGACTAACTATCTTACCTATAATAACCTGTCATAGTGTTGTTGTAATAGGACTAACTATGTTACCTATAATAACCTGTCATAGTGTTGTTGTAATAGGACTAACTATCTTACCTATAATAACCTGTCATAGTGTTGTTGTAATAGGACTAACTATGTTACCTATAATAACCTGTCATAGTGTTGTTGTAATAGGACTAACTATGTTACCTATAATAACCTGTCATAGTGTTGTTGTAATAGGACTAACTATCTTACCTATAATAACCTGTCATAGTGTTGTTGTAATAGGACTAACTATGTTACCTATCTACCTGTTGTAGTGTTGTTGTAATAGGACTAACTATGTTACCTATAATAACCTGAAATAGTGTTGTTGTAATAGGACTAACTAAGCTACCTCGAGCAGTCACAGATAGTTAAATAGTTGCTACTATCTGCACTGAGCCTTTCTGCACTAACTTTTTGGACTCATCACATATGCTGCTGTTACTGTTTATCTGCCACTTTATTGCTAGTTAAATGTACAGTATCTACATCAACTACTTTGTACCCGTGTAAATCGACTTGGTATTGGTACCCCGTGTAAACAGTGCATTCGGAAAGTATTCTGACCCCTTGACTTTTTCTACATGTTTTTAAGTTACAGCTTTATTCTAAAATTGATTAAATAAATAAAAATCCTCATCAATCTACACAATACCCCATAATGACATCACAATAC
This sequence comes from Oncorhynchus nerka, assembly GCF_034236695.1. NCBI lineage: Eukaryota > Metazoa > Chordata > Actinopteri > Salmoniformes > Salmonidae > Oncorhynchus > Oncorhynchus nerka. Next base: position 58,158,190 of record NC_088396.1, read on the forward strand.
CCCATAATGACATCACAATACCCCATAATGACATCACAATACCCCATAATGACATCACAATACCCCATAATGACATCACAATACCCCATAATGACATCACAATACCCCATAATGACATCACAATACCCCATAATGACATCACAATACCCCATAATGACATCACAATACCCCATAATGACATCACAATACCCCATAATGACATCACAATACCCCATAATGACATCACAATACCCCATAATGACATCACAATACCCCATAATGACAATACGAATGTTTTTTTCTGTTTTTTCTCTCAAATATAATTTTGCTTAAAATTCAACATCTTATTTACATAAGTATTCATACCCTTTGCTATGAGACTCAAAATTGAGCTCATGTGCATCCTGTTTCCATTGATTATCCTTGAGATGTTTCTACAACTTGACTGGAGTCCACCTGTGGTAAATTCAATTGATTGGACGTGATTTGGAAAGGCACACACCTGTCTATATAAGGTCCCACAGTTGACAGTGCATGTCAGAGCAGAAACCAAGCCATTAGGCCAAAGGAATTGTCCGTAGAGCTCAGAGACAGGATTGTGTCGAGGCACAGATCTGGAGAAGGGTACCAAAAAAGTTCTGCAGCATTGTAGGTCCCCAAGAACACAGTGGCCTCCATCATTCTTAAATGGAAGAAGTTTGGAACCACTCTGACAGGGCTTCGGAGTTCCTCTGTGGAGATGGGAGAACCTTCTCTGCAACACTCCACCAATCAGGTTGTTATGTTAGTGGCCAGACGGAAGACACTCCTCCGTAAAAGGCACATGACAGCCCGCTTGGAGTTTTCCAAAAGGCACCTAAAGGACTCTCAGACCATGAGAAACAAGATTCTTCAGTCTGATGAAACCAAGATTGAACTCTTTCCAGCGTCACGTCTGGAGGAAACCTGGCACCATCCCTACGGTGAAGCATGGTGGAGGCAGCATCACGTCTGGAGGAAACCTGGCACCATCCCTACGGTGAAGCATGGTGGAGGCAGCATCACGTCTGGAGGAAACCTGGCACCATCCCTACGGTGAAGCATGGTGGAGGCAGCATCACGTCTGGAGGAAACCTGGCACCATCCCTACGGTGAAGCATGGTGGAGGCAGCATCACGTCTGGAGGAAACCTGGCACCATCCCTACGGTGAAGCATGGTGGAGGCAGCATCATGTTGTGGTGATGTTTTTCCACAGCAGGGACTAGGAGACTAGTCAGGATCGAGGTGATGAATGGAGCAAAGTACAGAGAGATCCTTGATGAAAACCTGTTCCCGAGCGCTCAGGACCTCAGACTGGGGTGAAGGTTCACCTTCCAACAGGACAACAACCCTAAGCACATAGCCAAGACAACGCAGGAGTGGCTTCGGGACAAGTCTCTGAATGTCCTTGAGTGGCCCAGCCAGAGCCCGGACTTGAACCCGATCGAACATCTCTGGAGAGACCTGAAAATAACTGTGCAGCAACGCTCCCCATCCAACCTGACAGAGCATGAGAGGATCTGCAGAGAAGAATGGGAGAAACTCCCCAAATACAGATGTGCCAAGCTTGTAGCCGAAGGTGCTTCAACAAAGTACTGAGTAAAGGTTCTGAATGCTAATGTAAATATGATATTTCAGATTTTTTTATTTTATAAATTGCAACAAAAAAAAAGTTTTCCTTTGTCATTAGGAGATATTGGATGTACACAGCTCAAAAAAATAAAGGGAACACTTAAACAACACAATGTAACTCCAAGTCAATCACACTTCTGTGAAATCAAACTGTCCACTTAGGAAGCAACACTGATTGACAATACATTCCACGTGCTGTTGTGCAAATGGAATAGACAACAGGTGGAAATTATAGGCAATTAGCAAGACCCCCCCAATAAAGGAGTGGTTCTGCAGGTGATAACCACAGACCACTTCTCAGTTCCTATGCTTCCTGGCTGATGTTTTGGTCACTTTTGAATCCTGGCGGTGCTTTCACTCTAGTGGTAGCATGAGACGGAGTCTACAACCCACACAAGTGGCTCAGGTAGTGCAGCACATCCAGGATGGCACATCAATGCGAGCTGTGGCAAGAAGGTTTGCTGTGTCTGTCAGCGTAGTGCCCAGAGCATGGAGGCGCTACCAGGAGACAGGCCAGTACATCAGGAGACGTGGAGGAGGCCGTAGGAGGGCAACAACCCAGCAGCAGGACCGCTACCTCCGCCTTTGTGCAAGGAGGAGCAGGAGGAGCACTGCCAGAGCCCTGCAAAATGACCTCCAGTAGGCCACAAATGTGCATGTGGCAGCTCAAACGGTCAGAAACAGACTCCATGAGGGTGGTATGAGGGCCCGACGTCCACAGGTGGGGGTTGTGCTTACAGCCCAACACCATGCAGGACGTTTGGCATTTGCCAGAGAACACTAAGATAGGCAAATTCGCCGCTGGCGCCCTGTGGTCTTCACAGATTAAAGCAGGTTCACACTGAGCACATGTGACAGACATGACAGTCTGGAGACGCCGTGGAGAACGTCTGCTGCCTGCAACATCCTCCAGCATGACCGGTTTGGCGATGGGTCAGTCATGATGTGGGGTGGCATTTCTTTGGGCTCGCCAGAGGTAGCCTGACTGCCATTAGGTACCGAGATGAGATCCTCAGACCCCTTGTGAGACCATATGCTGGTGCGGTTGGCCCTGGGTTCCTCCTAATGCAAGACCATGCTAGACCTCCTGTGGCTGGAGTGTGTTAGCAGTTCCTGCAAGAGGAAGACATTGATGCTATGGACTGGCCCGCCCGTTCCCCAGACCTGAATCCAATTGAGCACATCTGGGACATCATGTCTCGCTCCATCCACCAACGCCACATTGCACCACAGACTGTCCAGGAGTTGGCGGATGCTTTAGTCCAGGTCTGGGAGGAGATCCCTCAGGAGACCATCCGCCACCTCATCAGGAGCATGCCCAGGAGTTGTAGGGAGGTCAAACAGGCATGTGGAGGCCACACACACTACTGAGCTTCATTTTGACTTGTTTTAAGGACATTACATCAAAGTTGGATCAGCCTGTAGTGTGGTTTTCCACTTTAATTTTGAGTGTGAATCCAAATCCAGACCTCCACGGGTTGATAAATTTGATTTCCATTGATAATTGTTGTGTGAAGTCCAGTGGTCTGAATACTTTCCAAATGCCCCGTATATAATGTATATAACCAATTATTATTACATTTATTATTACCTGTCTTACTTTTATATTATTTCTCTATTATTTGTCTCTGCATTGTCAGGAAGAGCCCGTAACTAAGCATTTCACTGTTAGTCTACACCTGTTGTTTACCAAGCTTGTGACAAATACAATTTCATTTGATTTGCTCTGATCGTCACGTTTGAAGCCAGTCAAGTGTTTTGTAAGTACAGACAATACTCCCCCCCCCCCCCCCCCGATAGGTTCAGTCTTCACCAGTGTTGAGTATCCTCCTGCCATAGGTAAACACAGACAACACCCCCCTGATAGGTTCAGTCTTCACCAGTGTTGAGTATCCTCCTGCCATAGGTAAACACAGACAATACCCCCCTGATAGGTTCAGTCTTCACCAGTGTTGAGTATCCCCATGCCATAGGTAAACACAGACAACACCCCCCCTCCCCTGATAGGTTCTGTCTTCACCACAGTGTCAGTGTGTGTCAGTGTGTGAGCGTGTGTGTCTTCCATCCTACATTAGGCTGATTGTTCTGTGACCTGTAACTGCACCCTGGGCTCGATGTTCACCAAACTGAAACCAGACAGATCTCTGTCACATGAAGACATTTACTCCACATTCTCACTCAGCAGAATTAGGAAATACAACGCTACCCTCACAACAACAGCAAGACAGCACCCAGGCATCCTACACTCAGGCATCCTGCACCCAGGCATCCTGCACCCAGGCACCCTGCACCCAGGCATCTTGCACCCAGGCATCTTGCACCCAGGCATCCTGCACTCAGGCATTCAGCACTCAGGCAATCCTGCACTCAGGCATTCAGCACTCAGGCAATCCTGCACTCAGGCATCCTGCACTCAGGCATCCTGCACTCAGGCATTCAGCACTCAGGCATCCTCCACTCAGGCATTCAGCACTCAGGCATCCTGCACTCAGGCATCCTGCACTCAGGCATTCAGCACTCAGGCATCCTGCACTCAGGCATTCAGCACTCAGGCATCCTGCACTCAGGCATTCAGCACTCAGGCAATCCTGCACTCAGGCATCCTGCACTCAGGCATTCAGCACTCAGGCAATCCTGCACTCAGGCATCCTGCACCCAGGCATTCAGCACTCAGGCAATCCTGCACTCAGGCATCCTCCACTCAGGCATTCAGCACTCAGGCATTCAGCACCCAGGCATCTTACACCCAGGCATCCTGCACTCAGGCATTCAGCACTCAGGCATCCTGCACTCAGGCATCCTGCACTCAGGCAATCCTGCACTCAGGCATCCTGCACTCAGGCATTCAGCACTCAGGCAATCCTGCACTCAGGCATCCTGCACCCAGGCATTCAGCACTCAGGCAATCCTGCACTCAGGCATCCTCCACTCAGGCATCCTGCACCCAGGCATTCAGCACTCAGGCAATCCTGCACTCAGGCATCCTGCACTCAGGCATTCAGCACTCAAGCATTCAGCACCCAGGCATCTTACACCCAGGCATCCTGCACTCAGCCATTCAGCACTCAGGCATCGGAACTGTAATCACCATAGTTCCTCTCCTTGAGCCAAGACAGGTTGTCTGCCTTCTCATAAAACTACAGGATTCTTCCTCAGACATGTACAGCACATAAAAGGACATGAGAGAGAATACTGTATATGAACTGGAGGTAAAATACAACAATAATTGTACAACTGAAATAAAGCAGAACAGAGTTCTGATTAAAAGAAAACTAATTATTTCTACAACAATATGTTCCCTATCGAAGTTCTGCAAAGTTCTGCCCATAAAGCATCAATAGAACTTGTCATAAAACCCATTCATTCATACATACAGTACAGCCGTGCTGTTCACCGTTGACCTCTCACATTGTTATCCTCTAATTATTATCTATTAGGCTACATTTCAAAACAAAATGATTTATCACATAATATATAATATGAATTTGTCCATATTCATACTTTCTATACTTAGACTACTGTTCTGTGACCTACAGTATATATAGCCTACTCAGACTGCTGTTCTGGGACCTACAGTATATATAGCCTACTCAGACTGCTGTTCTGGGACCTACAGTATATATAGCCTACTCAGACTGCTGTTCTATGACCTACAGTATATATAGCCTACTCAGACTGCTGTTCTATGACCTACAGTATATATAGCCTACTCAGACTGCTGTTCTGGGACCATATAGTATATATAGCCTACTCAGACTGCTGTTCTATGACCTACAGTATATATAGCCTACTCAGACTGCTGTTCTGGGACCTACAGTATATATAGCCTACTCAGACTGCTGTTCTATGACCTACAGTATATATAGCCTACTCAGACTGCTGTTCTATGACATACAGTATATATAGCCTACTCAGACTGCTGTTCTATGACCTACAGTATATATAGCCTACTCAGACTGCTGTTCTATGACCTACAGTATATATAGCCTACTCAGACTGCTGTTCTATGACCTACAGTATATATAGCCTACTCAGACTGCTGTTCTGGGACCTACAGTATATATAGCCTACTCAGACTGCTGTTCTATGACCTACAGTATATATAGCCTACTCAGACTGCTGTTCTGGGACCTACAGTATATATAGCCTACTCAGACTGCTGTTCTATGACCTACAGTATATATAGCCTACTCAGACTGCTGTTCTATGACCGACAGTATATATAGCCTACTCAGACTGCTGTTCTGGGACCATATAGTATATATAGCCTACTCAGACTGCTGTTCTATGACCTACAGTATATATAGCCTACTCAGACTGCTGTTCTATGACCTACAGTATATATAGCCTACTCAGACTGCTGTTCTGGGACCATATAGTATATATAGCCTACTCAGACTGCTGTTCTATGACCTACAGTATATATAGCCTACTCAGACTGCTGTTCTATGACCTACAGTATATATAGCCTACTCAGACTACTGTTCTATGACCTACAGTATATATAGCCTACTCAGACTGCTGTTCTATGACCTACAGTATATATAGCCTACTCAGACTGCTGTTCTATGACCTACAGTATATATAGCCTACTCAGACTGCTGTTCTATGACCTACAGTATATATAGCCTACTCAGACTGCTGTTCTATGACCTACAGTATATATAGCCTACTCAGACTGCTGTTCTGGGACCATATAGTATATATAGCCTACTCAGACTGCTGTTCTATGACCTACAGTATATATAGCCTACTCAGACTGCTGTTCTATGACCTACAGTATATATAGCCTACTCAGACTGCTGTTCTGGGACCATATAGTATATATAGCCTACTCAGACTGCTGTTCTATGACCTACAGTATATATAGCCTACTCAGACTGCTGTTCTATGACCTACAGTATATATAGCCTACTCAGACTGCTGTTCTATGACCTACAGTATATATAGCCTACTCAGACTACTGTTCTATGACCTACAGTATATATAGCCTACTCAGACTGCTGTTCTATGACCTACAGTATATATAGCCTACTCAGACTGCTGTTCTATGACCTACAGTATATATAGCCTACTCAGACTGCTGTTCTATGACCTACAGTATATATAGCCTACTCAGACTGCTGTTCTATGACCTACAGTATATATAGCCTACTCAGACTACTGTTCTATGACCTACAGTATATATAGCCTACTCAGACTGCTGTTCTATGACCGACAGTATATATAGCCTACTCAGACTGCTGTTCTATGACCTACAGTATATATAGCCTACTCAGACTGCTGTTCTATGACCTACAGTATATATAGCCTACTCAGACTGCTGTTCTATGACCTACAGTATATATAGCCTACTCAGACTGCTGTTCTATGACCTACAGTATATATAGCCTACTCAGACTGCTGTTCTATGACCTACAGTATATATAGCCTACTCAGACTGCTGTTCTGGGACCTACAGTATATATAGCCTACTCAGACTGCTGTTCTGGGACCTACAGTATATATAGCCTACTCAGACTGCTGTTCTATGACCTACAGTATATATAGCCTACTCAGACTGCTGTTCTGGGACCTACAGTATATATAGCCTACTCAGACTGCTGTTCTATGACCTACAGTATGTATAGCCTACTCAGACTGCTGTTCTATGACCTACAGTATATATAGCCTACTCAGACCGCTGTTCTATGACCTACAGTATATATAGCCTACTCAGACTGCTGTTCTATGACCTACAGTATATATAGCCTACTCAGACTGCTGTTCTGGGACCTACAGTATATATAGCCTACTCAGACTGCTGTTCTGGGACCTACAGTATATATAGCCTACTCAGACTGCTGTTCTATGACCTACAGTATATATAGCCTACTCAGACTGCTGTTCTGGGACCTACAGTATATATAGCCTACTCAGACTGCTGTTCTATGACCTACAGTATGTATAGCCTACTCAGACTGCTGTTCTATGACCTACAGTATATATAGCCTACTCAGACCGCTGTTCTATGACCTACAGTATATATAGCCTACTCAGACTGCTGTTCTATGACCTACAGTATATATAGCCTACTCAGACTGCTGTTCTGGGACCTACAGTATATATAGCCTACTCAGACTGCTGTTCTATGACCTACAGTATATATAGCCTACTCAGACTGCTGTTCTATGACCTACAGTATATATAGCCTACTCAGACTGCTGTTCTGGGACCTACAGTATATATAGCCTACTCAGACTGCTGTTCTATGACCTACAGTATATATAGCCTACTCAGACTGCTGTTCTATGACCTACAGTATATATAGCCTACTCAGACTGCTGTTCTATGACCTACAGTATATATAGCCTACTCAGACTGCTGTTCTGGGACCAACAGTATATATAGCCTACTCAGACTGCTGTTCTATGACCTACAGTATATATAGCCTACTCAGACTGCTGTTCTATGACCTACAGTATATATAGCCTACTCAGACTGCTGTTCTGGGACCTACAGTATATATAGCCTACTCAGACTGCTGTTCTGGGACCTACAGTATATATAGCCTACTCAGACTGCTGTTCTATGACCAACAGTATATATAGCCTACTCAGACTGCTGTTCTGGGACCTACAGTATATATAGCCTACCCAGACTGCTGTTCTATGACCTACAGTATGTATAGCCTACTCAGACTGCTGTTCTATGACCTACAGTATATATAGCCTACTCAGACCGCTGTTCTATGACCTACAGTATATATAGCCTACTCAGACTGCTGTTCTATGACCTACAGTATATATAGCCTACTCAGACTGCTGTTCTGGGACCTACAGTATATATAGCCTACTCAGACTGCTGTTCTATGACCTACAGTATATATAGCCTACTCAGACTGCTGTTCTGGGACCTACAGTATATATAGCCTACTCAGACTGCTGTTCTATGACCTACAGTATATATAGCCTACTCAGACTGCTGTTCTATGACCTACAGTATATATAGCCTACTCAGACTGCTGTTCTGGGACCTACAGTATATATAGCCTACTCAGACTGCTGTTCTATGACCTACAGTATATATAGCCTACTCAGACTGCTGTTCTATGACCTACAGTATATATAGCCTACTCAGACTGCTGTTCTATGACCTACAGTATATATAGCCTACTCAGACTGCTGTTCTGGGACCTACAGTATATATAGCCTACTCAGACTGCTGTTCTATGACCTACAGTATATATAGCCTACTCAGACTGCTGTTCTATGACCTACAGTATATATAGCCTACTCAGACTGCTGTTCTGGGACCTACAGTATATATAGCCTACTCAGACTGCTGTTCTATGACCTACAGTATATATAGCCTACTCAGACTGCTGTTCTGGGACCTACAGTATATATAGCCTACTCAGACTGCTGTTCTGGGACCTACAGTATATATAGCCTACTCAGACTTCTGTTCTATGACCTACAGTATATATAGCCTACTCAGACTGCTGTTCTGGGACCTACAGTATATATAGCCTACTCAGACTGCTGTTCTATGACCTACAGTATGTATAGCCTACTCAGACTGCTGTTCTATGACCTACAGTATATATAGCCTACTCAGACCGCTGTTCTATGACCTACAGTATATATAGCCTACTCAGACTGCTGTTCTGGGACCATATAGTATATATAGCCTACTCAGACTGCTGTTCTATGACCTACAGTATATATAGCCTACTCAGACTGCTGTTCTGGGACCTACAGTATATATAGCCTACTCGGACTGCTGTTCTATGACCTACAGTATATATAGCCTACTCAGACTGCTGTTCTATGACCTACAGTATATATAGCCTACTCAGACTGCTGTTCTATGACCTACAGTATATATAGCCTACTCAGACTGCTGTTCTGGGACCTACAGTATATATAGCCTACTCAGACTGCTGTTCTGGGACCATATAGTATATATAGCCTACTCAGACTGCTGTTCTATGACCTACAGTATATATAGCCTACTCAGACTGCTGTTCTGGGACCTACAGTATATATAGCCTACTCGGACTGCTGTTCTATGACCTACAGTATATATAGCCTACTCAGACTGCTGTTCTATGACCTACAGTATATATAGCCTACTCAGACTGCTGTTCTATGACCTACAGTATATATAGCCTACTCAGACTGCTGTTCTGGGACCTACAGTATATATAGCCTACTCAGACTGCTGTTCTGGGACCATATAGTATATATAGCCTACTCAGACTGCTGTTCTATGACCTACAGTATATATAGCCTACTCAGACTGCTGTTCTGGGACCTACAGTATATATAGCCTACTCGGACTGCTGTTCTATGACCTACAGTATATATAGCCTACTCAGACTGCTGTTCTATGACCTACAGTATATATAGCCTACTCAGACTGCTGTTCTGGGACCATATAGTAAAACAAATGTACAGTGGATGTGTACCTATAACGAATAGGACACAGAATACATGTTTTCCCAGTAACGTGCATCGTAATGTCCAGTTCGTTACATAACAAGCCGTTGAGCAGCATAGCAGCCACCCCTCTCTCTGAGGATGACTGACCGGCGTCTACAGAGTGGGACGTAAAAACAAAGCCAGGACAGTACAGCTCCAGTGCGTATATGCGTAATAACAACGTTGTAACACAATGCAAATCAACGATTCATTATATTTTCTGAAATAATATGTCAAATAAAATGCTCAAATAAAATCTCGTCTATTTTGTTCCCATAACTCACAGCTCGCCTGCGGTTTGATGCCAGGCGTCAGCAGCACCGGATAGATAAGACTACACAGAAAGAAAGACACGTCTTGCCACTAATAACACCCGGACAAAATGTTGCCTCAAACAACATGCATAACTTTACAGGGTATACGTCTACATTCACATATTCAATTATTTTTGTAAAAACTGCAAGGAACCGTACCGTTTTTAATTCGATCTGACAGCCCTCCTGTTCTTCGCTCCGTCCGACTATTTACTGTAATCCAATGGTTTAATCCAAATCTGGTGAGCTGGAACGTCACATCCGTGTTTTCTGACTCGTAGAGACCCCCTCTCCGGGGTGGGCGGTAACTGCTGACGTGGAGTGTCTCAATGTGGGCGTGTCAACAGAAGTGGCCGTGTCAACAGAAGTGGGTGTATTTCAAGCGAATAAGCTTATTGGGCAGGTTTGTTGTCACTCAAGACCGTTTCGGGTGGCCGTTTGTTATGCTTTGTTCGAAATGTTCAGTGAGCCTTCTTCGTGGTCTTGTACAGCATGGTCTTGTATTTACATATATGAAAATGTATTTTTCCATTAGCACAATTAGATTTATCAGGTAAAATTATTTTTCTTTATCTTTAGTATGGTTAAGGAAACCGAGCAGCACATTCTCCCATAACAAACAAAAGTCATCAAGAATATTAACAATGATAAAACTGTGAATATCTTTCCATAATTGTTTAACATGTAGATAATGCCAAAATAAATGTGAAACTGTTTCTGGATGGTCAACACAAAAAGTACAATCAATGTTAATGTCTTTTTAAGTTTCTTCAGGTAATTTTTATTTTATTTATTAATTTCACCAGGTAGGCAAGTTGAGAACAAGTTCTCATTTACAATTGCGACCTGGCCAAGATGAAGCAAAGCAGTTCGACAGATACAACGACACAGAGTTACAATGATTCGCAGGGTAATGATTCGCAGGGTAATTTTTATTTTACCTTTATTTAACTAGGCAAGTCAGTTAAGAACAAATTATTATTTTCAATGACGGCCTAGGAACAGTGGGTTAACTGCCTGTTCAGGGGTAGAATGACAGATTTGTACCTTGTCAGCTCGGGGGTTTGAACTCGCAACCTTGCAACCCGTTACTAGTCCAACGCTCCAACCACTAGGCTACCCTGCCGCCCCTAATACTTATGAATCATTCTGAAAGAGACCTCTTGGACCTTGTTAACAAGCAAGTATTTGTGTGGTAATAACCAGACTTTTTTCCAACAGATATTAGTGACCAATGTATTCCAGTAAGTTGTGACATAAGGAATGAATACAATCTCCCTTTGAAATAAAACATGTAAGATCTGTTGTTCTGAGGGAGCAAGGAGAGAAACATATTTTCCCTATTGGAGAGTCAACTGGATTAAGGAGGGAAGGTCAACAAGGTGACGTCTGGCTACACCTCTAAATAACATGAGAGTTCCAGATGGAATAGCATCAAAGACTATGGAGAACTCTCTAGGTGTTACAGCATCAAAGACTATGGAGAACTCTCTAGGTGTTACAGCATCAAAGACTATGGAGAACTCTCTAGGTGTTACAGCATCAAAGACTATGGAGAACTCTCTGGGTGTTACAGCATCAAAGACTATGGAGAACTCTCTAGGTGTTACAGCATCAGACTATGGAGAACTCTCTAGGTGTTACAGCATCAAAGACTATGGAGAACTCTCTAGGTGTTACAGCATCAGACTATGGAGAACTCTCTAGGTGTTACAGCATCAAAGACAATGGAGAACTCTCTAGGTGTTACAGCATCAAAGACTATGGAGAACTCTCTAGGTGTTACAGCATCAAAGACAATGGAGAACTCTCTAGGTGTTACAGCATCAAAGACTATGGAGAACTCTCTAGGTGTTACAGCATCAGACTATGGAGAACTCTCTAGGTGTTACAGCATCAGACTATGGAGAACTCTCTAGGTGTTACAGCATCAAAGACTATGGAGAACTCTCTAGGTGTTACAGCATCAGACTATGGAGAACTCTCTGAGTGTTACAGCATCAGACTATGGAGAACTCTCTAGGTGTTACAGCATCAAAGACTATGGAGAACTCTCTAGGTGTTACAGCATCAAATACTATGGAGAACTCTCTAGGTGTTACAGCATCAAAGACTATGGAGAACTCTCTAGGTGTTACAGCATCAAAGACAATGGAGAACTCTCTGGGTGTTACAGCATCAGACTATGGAGAACTCTCTAGGTGTTACAGCATCAGACTATGGATAACTCTCTAGGTGTTACAGCATCAAAGACTATGGAGAACTCTCTAGGTGTTACAGCATCAGACTATGGAGAACTCTCTAGGTGTTACAGCATCAAAGACTATGGAGAACTCTCTAGGTGTTACAGCATCAGACTATGGAGAACTCTCTGGGTGTTACAGCATCAGACTATGGAGAACTCTCTAGGCGTTACAGCATCAAAGACTATGGAGAACTCTCTAGGTGTTACAGCATCAGACTATGGAGAACTCTCTAGGTGTTACAGCATCAGACTATGGAGAACTCTCTAGGTGTTACAGCATCAGACTATGGAGAACTATCTAGGTGTTACAGCATAAAAGACAATGGAGAACTCTCTAGGTGTTACAGCATCAGACTATGGAGAACCCTCTAGGTGTTACAGCATCAGACTATGGAGAACTCTCTAGGTGTTACAGCATCAGACTATGGAGAACTATCTAGGTGTTACAGCATCAGACTATGGAGAACCCTCTAGGTGTTACAGCATCAAAGACAATGGAGAACTCTCTAGGTGTTACAGCATCAGACTATGGAGAACCCTCTAGGTGTTACAGCATCAAAGACTATGGAGAACTCTCTAGGTGTTACAGCATCAGACTATGGAGAACCCTCTAGGTGTTACAGCATCAGACTATGGAGAACTCTCTAGGTGTTACAGCATCAGACTATGGAGAACTATCTAGGTGTTACAGCATCAAAGACTATGGAGAACTCTCTAGGTGTTACAGCATCAGACTATGGAGAACTCTCTAGGTGTTACAGCATCAGACTATGGAGAACTCTCTAGGTGTTACAGCATCAGACTATGGAGAACTCTCTGGGTGTAACAGCATCAGACTATGGAGAACTCTCTAGGTGTTACAGCTTCAGACTATGGAGAACTCTCTAGGTGTTACAGCATCAGACTATGGAGAACTATCTAGGTGTTACAGCATCAGACTATGGAGAACTCTCTAGGTGTTACAGCATCAGACTATGGAGAACTCTCTAGGTGATACAGCACCAGACTATGGAGAACTCTCTGGGTGTTACAGCATCAGACTATGGAGAACTCTCTGGGTGTTATGAATACTTGTCTATGAAAAGCAGATAACTTATCAATGTTATAGTTACAAAGTAACATAAAACTGAGGCCACCAAAATGGGAGAAGATATAATGAGGGATGAAAGTTGGATTCTTTAAAAAATGTGTAGCACAATTTATCTTAAAAGTATTATTCAAAGTAGAAAAATCTAAAATAAATTGAGACCACCATATTCATATGAGTTCATAACGACAGATTTCCTAATATAATGTGTACGATTTTTCCAGAAGAAGTTGAAAAGCATCTGGTCAACCACTTTACCTATTTTGTTGTCAAGATGGAGGGACTGGGCTGCGTAAGTAAGTCTGGAGACACCTTCAGCTTTGGAAAGCAATACTCAACCTTTCAAGGATAAATCCCTCTGCAACCAATGGTTCAACTTCTTTCTGTTTTTTTCAATAATAGGTGTAACATTTTATAAGCATCTTTCCGGTTGATCCTTAGATATGGTAATCCCAAGGTATGTTACTTTTTCCTTGACTGGAATATTGCATATAGAGGGTATCACACAGTCTTTAACAGCAAACAATTCACACCTATTAAGGTTTAGACAAAGACCAGATGCTTTGGAAAATATATTTATCACATCGCTCTAGGAATCTGGTCAGCAAGTTGTGTCATCTGCAAGTTGATTTATGATAATATCTCTGTCACGGCCGTTGTTAAAGGAAGACCAAGGTGCAGCGTGGTGAGTGTACATTTTGCTTTTATTTAGAACGTCGCCAACAAATCAACAAATGACCGTGAAGCTTACAGAGCTAAAGTGCCACTAACAAAAGTCAACTACTCACCCTGACAGGATGGAAAAGGGCTACCTAAGTATGATTCCCAATCAGAGACAACGATAGACAGCTGTCCTTGATTGAGAACCATACCCGGCCGCAACATAGAAATAAAGAAACATAGAAAACAAAACATAGAATTCCCACCCCACATCACACCCTGACCTAACCAAATAGAGACATAACATGGTTCTCTAAGGTCAGGGCGTGACAATCTCTGTCAGCAATAGAGATCCCTTTTATATTGCTGGATTTAACAGAACTTGTAAGAAGTTGGATTACATGCAGGAAGAGGTAAGGTGAAATTGGGCAACCTTGCCTAATTCCTCTTGTATTTACAATGTAATCAGACCTTGAGTCAAACTGGGAGGGAGAGCATTATTTACAATGCTTTCAGAAAAGACCTCCAACAGAAAAGGGGTGTCACGCCCTGGTCTAAGTATTTTGTGTTTTTCTTCATGTATTGGGTCAGGCCAGGGTGTGGCATGGAGTTTTTGTATTGTGGTGTGTTTTGTCTTGGGGTTTTGGTGTGTATGTATTTGGGATTGTAGCTAGTGGGGTTATCTAGCAAAGTCTATGGCTGTCTGGAGTGGTTCTCAATCAGAGGCAGGTGCTTATCGTTGTCTCTGATTGGGAACCATATTTAGGCAGCCATGTTCTTTGAGTTTGTCGTGGGTGATTGTCCTGAGTGTCTTGATGTCCTTGTTTGATGTTAATTGACACAAGTATAGGCTGTTTTCGGGTTTCGTTTATTGTTTTGTAGTGTTCGTGTTTAGTCGTGTTTACGTTTGTTTAATAAACATGGATCGAAATCTACATGCTGTGTTTTGGTCCGACTCTCCTTCACCACACCTAGAAAAACGTTACAGAATCACCCACCACACACGGACCGAGTGGCGTGGTAACAGGCAGCGACAGCAGGAGCAGCGAAAGGAGGATGAATTGTTCGGAGAAGGACCCTGGGATCAGCCGGGAGAATATCGGGACTATACGACGTGGGAAGAAGTAGACAGGTGGGCGGTCGACCCAGAGAGAGTACCGGAGCCCGCTGGAGCAGTGCGAAGAGGGTTATAGGAGAATGGAGTTGGAGAAACAATCACGACGGCGCAGAGGGAAGCCCGAAAAGCAGCCCCAAAAATGTATTGGGGGGAGGGCTCAGAGGTGGAGTGGCTGAGTCAGGAGTCAGACCTGAGCCAACTCTCCTTGTTAATCGTGAGGAGCCAAGGAGGAGACCAGAACCAGAGCCGGTGTTAGAGGTGAGCGAAGCAGAGACTGTGAAGGAGTTAATGGGGAAAGTGGAGTGGAGAGTAATGAGGGAGTTGCTAGCTTGGTGCTATAGGTACAAAATTCGTCCGACGGAGCGAGTCGGGGATTTGATGGCACCTGGGGCAGCGCTCCATACTCGTCCTGAGGTGCGTGTTAGTCGGCTGGTGAGAATTGTGCTAGCCTCACGCACTAGGCCTCCTGTGTACCTACCTAGCCTTGCACGTCCTGTGCCAGTCCTGCTCTCAGGCTCTCCAGTACACCTTCACGGTCCAGTCCATCCTGTGCCACCTTCACATACCAGTCCTCCGGTGGCAGCTCCCCACACCAGGCTTCCTGTGCGTGTCCTCGATCCAGTACCACCAGTTCCAGCACCACGCACCAGGCCTTCAGTGCGCCTCGCCTGTTCAGCGCAGCCAGCGCTTTCCTCCTCTCCTGCGCTGCTGGAGTCTCCCGCCTGTTTAGCGCAGCCAGAGAGCCTTTCTCCTCTACAGCGCTGCTGGAGCCTCCCGCCTGTTCAGCGCAGCCAGAGCCTTCCTCCTCTACAGCGCTGCCGGAGCCTCCCGCCTGTTTAGCGCAGCCAGAGCCTTTCTCCTCTCCTGCGCTGCCGGAGTCTCCCGCCTGTTCAGCGCAGCCAGAGCTGCCAGCCTGCATGGAGAAGCCAGAGCTGTCAGTCTGCATGGAGCAGCCAGAGTTGTCAGTCTGCATGGAGCAGCCAGAGCTGCCAGTCTGCATGAAGCAACCAGTCTGCATGGAGCAGCCAGAGATGTCAGTCTACATGGAGCAGCCAGAGCTGCCAGTCTGCAAGGAGCTGCCAGTCTGCAAGGAGCTGCCAGTCTGCATGGAGCTGCCAGTCTGCAAGGAGCTGTCAGTCTGCAAGGAGCTGTCAGTCTGCAAGGAGCTGCCAGTCTGCAAGGAGCTGCCAGTCTGCAAGGAGCTGCCAGTCTGCAAGGAGATGTCAGTCTGCAAGGAGCTGTCAGTCTGCAAGGAGCTGTCAGTCTGCAAGGAGCCGCCAGTCTGCCAAGCGCCGCCAGTGCCGCCAGTATTCCCAGCATCGCCGGTCTGCCCAGCGTCGCCGGTCTGCCCAGCGCCGCCAGTCTGCCCAGCGTCGCCAGTCTGCCCAGCATCGCCAGTCTGTCAGGATCAGTTAGATCCACCAGTCAGCCAGAATCCACCAGTCTGCCAGGATCCGCCAGAAGTGCCAGTCAGCCAGGATCCGCCAGAAGTGCCAGTCAGCCAGGATCCGCCAGAAGCGCCAGTCGGCCAGGATCTGCCAGTAGTGCCAGTCGGCCAGGATCTGCCAGTCGGCCAGGATCTGCCAGTCGGCCAGGATCCGCCAGTCAGCCAGGATCTGCCAGTCAGCCAGGATTCACCAGTCAGCCAGGATCCACCAGTCAGCCAGGATCCGCCAGTCAGCCAGGATCTGGTAGATCCATCAACCTGCCTGAGCTTCCTCTCACTCCTGAGCTTTCTCTCACTCCTGAGCTTTCTCTCACTCCCGAGCTTTCTCACTCCCGAGCTTTCTCTCACTCCCGAGCTTCCCCTCAGTCCCGAGCTGCCTCAGTCCCGAGTTGTCCTTCAGTCCTGATCTGCTCCTCAGTCCAGTGGGGTTCTGGGTGAGGACTACTAGGCCATGGTCGGCGGCGAGGGTGGTCTATCCAGGGACGCGAGGAGAGGGGACTAAGACATTGACTGAGTGGGTTCCACGTCCCGCGCCGGAGCCGCCACCATGGACAGACGCCCACCCGGACCCTCCCTATTGTTTTGAGGTGCGTTCGGGAGTCCGCACCTTAGGGGGGGGGGGGGTTCTGTCACGCCCTGGTCGAAGTATTTTGTGTTTTTCTTCATGTATTGGGTCAGGCCAGGGTATGGCATGGAGTTTTTGTATTGTGGTGTGTTTTGTCTTGGGGTTTTGGTGTGTATGTATTTGGGATTGTAGCTAGTGGGGTTATCTAGCAAAGTCTATGGCTGTCTGGAGTGGTTCTCAATCAGAGGCAGGTGCTTATCGTTGTCTCTGATTGGGAACCATATTTAGGCAGCCATGTTCTTTGAGTTTGTCGTGGGTGATTGTCCTGAGTGTCTTGATGTCCTTGTTTGATGTTAGTTGACACAAGTATAGGCTGTTTTCGGTTTTCGGTTTTCGTTTCGTTTATTGTTTTGTGGTGTTCGTGTTTAGTCGTGTTTACGTTTGTTTAATAAACATGGATCGAAATCTACACGCTGCGTTTTGGTCCGACTCTCCTTCACCACACCTAGAAAACCGTTACAAGGGGCCAACTGTTGAGAAACAGTTTTGTAAAACTCAGCAGATATACCATCAGTCCCAGGAGACGTATTCTTTTTAAGGTGTTCAATAGAATAAATGATCTCTTCAACTATAATAGTGTCATCACACTGTTCCCTCTCAGGCTCCTCAATTGATTTCACATCCCTCGGAGAGTTTAAAAACAAGAGTTGAGGAAACCGCACAATACTTAGAACTATATAAATTCCTGTAGAAGTCGCAACTAAAGTTAGACATTAATTCGGGATCATCTGTGATGAGACGATTAATACTTAATTGTTGAATTGTACTATGTTTGAAGGGGTATTTTTCTAACCTGAAGAAATCTGATGAATTTTGTTCACCCTCCTCTAGCCACTTCTTCCAAGATCTGACAAAGGCTCCCTCTGCTTTCTGTTTTTTTTTCAATAATAGGTGTAACATATCATCCAACTTCTTTTGTAGCTCAAACAGAACAGAGAGAGCAGAGTCCTTATTTGGGAACACACACACCAAAACACGCAACAGTCTGACCAATACAAGGGTTGACAAATTGGTGGCCATCCGGGCAAGTTTGAGGCTTTTTGAGCAAGACAACGAGCCCTCCTCAACAAGGTTGTAAAGTGAAAATGAAGATGAGGCTTCAGAGTCTGATGTTCAAGATGTGGACATTGAGGAAGTCCAGGGAGAAGACATGGACGCCTGAGAGGAAGACTAACAAAGCTTTAGTTTCTATACTATCATTTTACAGGAGATGTGATGAATGATTGGGGATCATTCAATTCCCTTTTTTTGTTGTTCAGGGAAATCATCCCATGTTTATATTTTTAACATGTGACCAGAACTGGGGCCCCACAGGACATTCCCAAAACATGATCAGAACTGGGACACCACAGGACATTCCCAAACCATGATCAGAACTGGGACACCACAGGACATTCCCAAACCATGTGACCATAACTGGGACACCACAGGACATTCCCAAACCATGTGACCATAACTGGGACATCACAGGACATTCCCAAACCATGTGACCATAACTGGGAACCCACAGGACATTCCCAAAACATGTGACCAGAACTGGGACACCACAGGACATTCACAAAACATGTTACCAGAACTGGGACACCACAGGACATTCCCAAACCATGTGACCAGAACTGGGACACCACAGGACATTCCCAAAATGTGACCAGAACTGGGACCCCACAGGACATTCCCAAACCATGTTACCAGAACTGGGACACCACAGGACATTCCCAAAACATGTGACCAGAACTGGGACACCACAGGACATTCCCAAAACATGTTACCAGAACTGGGACACCACAGGACATTCCCAAAACATGTGACCAGAACTGGGACACCACAGGACATTCCCAAAATGTGACCAGAACTGGGACACCACAGGACATTCCCAAAATGTTACCAGAACTGGGACCACACAGGACATTCCCAAAATGTGACCATAACTGGGACACCACAGGACATTCCCAAAATGTGACCATAACTGGGACACCACAGGACATTCCCAAAATGTGACCAGAACTGGGACACCACAGGACATTCCCAAAACATGTTACCAGAACTGGGACACCACAGGACATTCCCAAAATGTGACCAGAACTGGGACACCACAGGACATTCCCAAAACATGTTACTAGAAATGGGACACCACAGGACATTCCCAAAACATGTGACCAGAACTGGGACACCACAGGACATTCCCAAAATGTGACCAGAACTGGGACACCACAGGACATTCCCAAAACATGTTACCAGAACTGGGACACCACAGGACATTCCCAAAACATGTGACCAGAACTGGGACACCACAGGACATTCCCAAACCATGTGACCATAACTGGGAACCCACAGGACATTCCCAAAACATGTTACCAGAACTGGGAACCCACAGGACATTCCCAAAACATGTTACCAGAACTGGGAACCCACAGGACATTCCCAAACCATGTTACCATAACTGGGACACCACAGGACATTCCCAAAACATGTGACCATAACTGGGACACCACAGGACATTCCCAAAACATGTGACCAGAACTGGGACACCACAGGACATTCCCAAAATGTGACCATTAGTGTTCCAACTGCATATCACATATTGGAGTAGGAATCAGCTTCAGCTTAAAACATCTAAATGGAGTTGCATAACTTCTATGTATCAGCTTATAATGTATAAGCCACAGGACATATAATGTATAAGCTGACTTGCTGGGTTACTAGACGAAACAAATACATTTTCCCAGATGGTATCCCGGTTCAGCTCGTGCCCCAATCCCTGCATATCACGGTTCCATACTAGAGTGACACCCAATGTAGAGCATTTAACAGACAGCAGCCAATTATAAGCGGCAGAGAACATTTTAGAAGTTAATGAAGGGTCTATCCATGTAAGCATTATGTGGGATGTTAACGGGGCATCCCATGGTGCACCACAAGCTTTTAACAAAGACCTTACCTGTAGGTAAAGGAACCAGGAAGTGAATACATTTGTTTGAGGTCCTAGAAAGGTATTAGCCCCTTATCATTATACAGTTGAAGTCGGAAGTTTACATGCACTAAGGTTGGAGTCATTAAAACTACTTTTTCAACAACTCCACAAATGTTTGCAAGTCGGTTAGGACATCTACTTTGTGCATGACACAAGTTATTTTTTCAACAATTGTTTACAGACAGATTATTTCACTTGTAATTCACTGTATCACAATTCCAGTGGGTCAGAAGTTTACATACACTAAGTTGACTGTGCCTTTAAACAGCTTGGAAAATTCCAGAAAATGATGTCATGGCTTTAGAAGCTTCTGATAGGCTAATTGACATAATTTGAGTCAATTGGAGGTGTACCTGTGGATGTACTTCAAGGCCTACCTTCAAACTCAGTACCTCTTTGCTTGACATCATGGGAAAATCAAAATAAATCAGCCAAAAATGTAGACTTCCACAAGCTGGTTCTACCTTGGGAGCAATTTCGAAATGCCTGAAGGTACCATGTTCATCTGTACAAACAATAGTACACAAGTATAAACACCATGGGACCACGCAGCTGTCAAACCGCTCAGGAAGGAGACGCGTTCTGTCTCCTAGAGATGAATGTACTTTGGTGCGAAAGTGCAAATCAATCCCAGAACAACAAGAAAGGACCTTGTGAAGATGCTGGAGGAAACAGGTACAAAAGTATCTACATCCACAGTAAAACGAGTTCTATTTCGACATAACCTGAAAGGCCGCTCAGCAAGGAAGAAGCCACTGCTCCAAAACCGCCATAAAAAAGCCAGACTACGGTTTGCAACTGCACAAGGGGACAAAGATCGTACTTTTTGGAGCAATGTCCTCTGGTCTGATGAAACAAAAATAGAACTGTTTGGCCAAAGTGACCTTCGTTATGTTTGGAAGAAAAATGGGGAGGCTTGCAAGCTGAAGATCACCATCCCAACCGTGAAGCACGGGCAAGGCAGCATTATGTTGTGGGGGTGCATTGCTGCAGGAGGGACTGGTGCACTTCACAAAATAGATGGCGTCATGAGGTAGGAAAATTATTTGGATATATTGAAGCAACATCTCAAGACATCAGTCAGGAAGTTAAAGCTTGGTCGCAAATGGGTCTTCCAAATGGACAATGACCCCAAGCATACTTCCAAAGTTGTGGCAAAATGGCTTAAGGACAACAAAGTCAAGGTATTGGAGTGGCCATCACAAAGCCCTGACCTCAATCCCATAGAAAATGTGTAGACCGAACTGAAAAAGCGTCTGCTGGCAAGGAGGCCTACAAACCTGACTCAGTTACACCAGCTCTGTCAGGAGGAATGGGCCAAAATTCACCCAACTTATTGTGGGAAGCTTGTGGAAGGCTACCTGAAACGTTTGACCCAAGTTAAACAATTTAAAGGCAATGCTACCAAATACTAATTGAGTGCATGTAAACTTCTGACCCACTGGGAATGTGATGAAAGAAATAAAAGCTCAAATAAATAATTCTCTCTACTATTATTCTGACATTTCACATTCTTAAAATAAAGTGGTGATCCTAACTGACCTAAAACAGGGTATTTTTTCCTGGGATTAAATGTCAGGAATTGTGAAAAACTGAGTTTAAATGTATTTGGCTAAGGTGTATGTAAACTTCCGACTTCAACTGTACAGTACATATCTCGCAAGGTATGCACACCCTTATCCACCCACAGTGAGTACACAAAAGGATTCTTGTTTATCAGCACCGGTTATCCGCGTCCAGAATGAACTCAGCCCTGTGTGCTGTGCTATCTTTATTTATTATTATATATCTTTATTTATTATTATATATCTTTATTTATTATTATATATCTTTATTTTATATCTTTATTTAGTGAAAACCAGTTTGACTGGTAATGGCTCGCTTGACGAGTGTGCATGTAGCAGTGATGAACGCCACCTGATTTCCTTGGCGTTCACCATTTCCCATGTGCTATCATCTATACTGAACAAAAATATAAACGCAACATGTAAAGTGTTGTTCCATGGGCTGAAATAAAATATCCCAGAAATGTTCCAAATTTACAAATAGCCTATTTCTCTCAAATTTGTTTACATCCCTGTTAGTGAGCATTTCTCCTTTGCCAATATAATCCATCTACCTGACAGGTGTGGCATATCAAGAAGCTGATTAAACAGCATGATCATTACACAGGTGTACTTTGCGCCAGGGGACAATAAAAGGACATTCTAAAATGTGCAGTTTTGTCACACAACACAATGCCACAGATGTCTCAAGTTTTAAGGGACTGTGAAATTGGCATGCTGACTGCAGGAATGTCCACCAGAGCTGTTGCCAGAGAAGTTAATGTTCATTTCTCTTCCATAAATCGCCTCCAACTTCGATTTAGAGAATTTGGCAGTATTCCCAACTGCTGGACAAGCAGGGTCTTTTTGCAAAATGGTCTGCATGTCCACAACAATAGCACACCTCTTATTTGTCCTTCTCCACTCTGTCTCTTCCCCTTTTTGTAATGTTTCCCCTCTTTTTTGAAAACAGGAGGTCTCATTATCCTCAGTATCTGTACTCACTGCATGGTGGCCATTTGCACTTCAGTTCTTTCACATTGCACGGCTAGCTCGAGGGACCACGCTAATGTTAGCTAAGGGCCCTCCTCCAATAGTTTTCAGCGCACATATTCAGTATTACAGTTGCTAAGTATGGCATCTCTAATCTGATTGCCCTTATCTCCAGTATGGCATCTCTAATCTGATAGCCCTTATCTCCAGTATGGCATCTCTAATCTGATTGCCTTTATCTCCAGTATGGCATCTTTAATCTGATTGCCCTTATCTCCAGTATGGCATCTCTAATCTGATAGCCCTTATCTCCAGAATGGCATCTCTAATCTGATTGCCCTTATCTCCAGTATGGCATCTCTAATCTGATTGCCCTTATCTCCAGTATGGCATCTCTAATCTGATTGCCCTTATCTCCAGTATGGCATCTCTAATCTGATAGCCCTTATCTCCAGAATGGCATCTCTAATCTGATTGCCCTTATCTCCAGTATGGCATCTCTAATCTGATTGCCCTTATCTCCAGTATGGCATCTTTAATCTGATTGCCCTTATCTCCAGTATGGCATCTCTAATCTGATTGCCCTTATCTCCAGTATGGCATCTCTAATCTGATTGCCCTTATCTCCAGTATGGCATCTCTAATCTGATTGTTTTTATCTCCAGTATGGCATCTCTAATCTGATTGTTCTTATCTCCAGTATGGCATCTCTAATCTGATTGCCCTTATCTCCAGTATGGCATCTCTAATCTGATAGCCCTTATCTCCAGTATGGCATCTCTAATCTGATAGCCTTTATCTCCAGTATGGCATCTCTAATCTGATTGTTTTTATCTCCAGTATGGCATCTTTAATCTGATAGCCCTTATCTCCAGTATGGCATCTCTAATCTGATAGCCCTTATCTCCAGCAAAATCACAGTCTTTAGCTGCTTGTCTAAGATGAGCAACACATTTCTGTCTCAGCAGTTTTCTGTGTTGATAAAATGTCTGTCTGTGTTCACCTGTGGTACGACGCATTTAATGCAGCCACAGCCCCGACGTAGTCCGTTGGTTCTCCGGTGTCTGCGAGAAAATGTCCTGCACATCTGTCCCAGCACGATGTAGAAGCAAAGCTCTCTGTCGTGTAATCAAACTTGTCTGTACGTGAGTAAAATAACTACTAAAAGTGTATCTTTATGAAGGCACATGTACTGCTAACTTGATGTTGCTTCACATTACAAGACACCTGAGAGAGAGATGCTTTCCTCGTGAACTCCTACATTCCCACAGGCCCTCATTAGCATATGGCCAATCAGGATGCTATATGCAAATAACACCACACTCTCCTCAGTTGTTTTGTAACCCGCATCAACGTCACCGGATAGTATTAATCCATCAGTGAATAGCTCCAACGTCATCAACCACCTGTTCCAGCGTGGACCTATAGAGTAACAGGCTCACTGTAGCAGTCACACTTTGTCACAGTGTTTTCCATCTTGACGACACTCAATCAATCAATCAATCAATCAATCAATCGTATTTATGAAGCCCGTTTTTATATCAGCTGATGTCACAAAGTGCTGTACAGAAACCCAGCCTAAGACTCCAAACAGCAAGCAATGCAGGTGTAGAAGCACGACGGCTAGGAAAAACTCCCTAGAAAGGCCAAAACCTAGGAAGAAACCTAGAGAGGAACCAGGCTATGAGGGGTGGCTAGGAAAAACTCCCTAGAAAGGCCAGAACCTAGGAAGAAACCTAGAGAGGAACCAGGCTATGTGGGGTGGCCAGTCCTCTTCTGGCTGTGCCAGGTGGAGATTATAACAGAACATGGCCAAGATGTTCAAATGTTCATAAATGACCAGCAGGGTCAAATAATAATAATCACAATAATCAGTGGTTGTCGAGGGAACAACAGGTCATGACCTCAGGAATAAATGTCAGTTGGTTTTTCACGGCCGATCATTGAGAGTTAGAGACAGCAGGTGCGGTAGAGAGAGAGTCCAAAACAGCAGGTCTAGGACAGGTAGCATGTCCAGTGAACAGCTCAGGGTTCCATAGCCTCAGCAGACCACTTTTCAGATTTAACTATTGTTTTCTAACATTATCCTCATCAACATTGTTCAAACCTATACTTACAACTTGTGCTAAGTTAGGATATTATATTGAATTGAATCAACCAGACTCGGAGGTAAACGTCAACTTGTGCTAAGTTAGGATATTATATTGAATTGAATCAACCAGACTCGGAGGTAAACGTCAACTTGTGCTAAGTTAGGATATTATATTGAATTGAATCAACCAGACTCGGAGGTAAACGTCAACTTGTCTTTATTCCATCACTGTCCGTGTAATAAGCTCCACATTCCTTTACAGGCGTTGGGACGTCATTCGTCAGTACGTCACATCAATCCACGGCATCCCCCTTTCCTTGGATATAAACTTTAACATCAACCAGACATACACAACAACACTCATTCTTTACCTGTATAGCAACCTTTGTATTACCAATAAACAACTGAAATCTGTTCAATGCCGTGGAATTGTCGTGGGCACCGTAGAACAGGTGTGGCCAAACTAGGGCCTGTAGGCAGTGGTAGTTCTAGCTTGAAAGGATCCCTGGGCGAACCCCCCCTTTAGTGTTGAGCAGGTGATTTGTCCCAAAAATTATGCTTTTAGTTTATTTTTTTATATTTAGCATCAGTCTATTTCTAGTTACCCATTCTAAAACTGACTGGAGCTCTATGTTAAGGCTGATGGTTATTTTACTGTCGTAGAGGTGAATACTGTTCTAGTTACCCATTCTAAAACTGACTGAAGCTCTATGTTAAGGCTGATGGTTATTTTACTGTCGTAGAGGTGAATACTGTTCTAGTTACCCATTCTAAAACTGACTGGAGCTCTATGTTAAGGCTGATGGTTATTTTACTGTCGTAGAGGTGAATACTGTTCTAGTTACCCATTCTAAAACTGACTGAAGCTCTATGTTAAGGCTGATGGTTATTTTACTGTCGTAGAGGTGAATACTGTTCTAGTTACCCATTCTAAAACTGACTGGAGATCTATGTTAAGGCTGATGGTTATTTTACTGTCGTAGAGGTGAATACTGTTCTAGTTACCCATTCTAAAACTGACTGGAGATCTATGTTAAGGCTGATGGTTATTTTACTGTCGTAGTCGAGGTGAATACTGTTGAGTCATCTTGAATGAGATGTCCAAACCCTAACCAGGACAACGCTGGGCCAATTGTGAGCCGCCCTATTGGACTCCCAGCCGGTTGTGACACAGCCTGAACAGCCTGAAACTGTCCCGTGACAAACGTGATGGTCAACCTACTAGACTAGACTACAATGTGTTTTATAACATGATGGTCAACCTAACACACAGTCAACCTACTAGACTAGACTACAATGTGTTTTATAACATGAACTTCCTACAGGTCTACCGGTAGCCAGTGATGTAGGGGTAAAGAAAAGGAACAATCCCTTTACTTTCAATCTACTTTCAATTCATTTTTCTGAAAAAGGTGGGCCAACTGCGTTTAGTTGAGTTGACCCTCCACTATGCCTACACTCAGGGTTGGCTAGGTTACTTTATACATGTAATCAGTTACTAGTTACCAGTCCAAAATGTTAATCAGTAACTAAACCTTTGGATTACCCAAACTCAGTAACGCAATCTGATTACATTCAGTTACTTTTAGATTACTTTCCCCTTAAGAGGCGTTAGAAGAAAACAAAAGGTATGTTACCAATTGAACCACATCTATTGCAGGATAAATTAATGTTAAGGTTTACATAGCTGGTCATATATGGATGTAACATGGTACTTTATGTGTTGGTTATGTCGGCGTCTTCTAACACATCGCTTTCTACTACATTATTATAATAATACAATTCAATTATATCTTTACATTAAAAACCAAAGCCTATCAGAATTCCACTCATTCCAATAAATGTTATACTTCTTGATCTTCAAGAATAGGACTTGGAAATATGGAAGTATAGATTAGCCAAATTGTTTGACCTGAGCATGCCCCCAAAACTAAGGACGTATTAGCCAGCCCTACTCTGTTGTTTATGATTTTGTTGTCATGGAGGACTGATTGTGCTCATGGAACAACTATACAGCTGTTATTCTATAGGCTGGAATCCACAATATACAGCTGTTATTCCATAGGCTGGGATCCACACTATGCAGCTGTTATTCTATAGGCTGGAATCCACACTATACAGCTGTTATTCTATAGGCTGGGATCCACACTATACAGCTGTTATTCTATAGGCTGGGATCCACACTATACAGCTGTTATTCTATAGGCTGGGATCCACACCATGCAGCTGTTATTCCATAGGCTGGGATCCACACTATACAGCTGTTATTCTATAGGCTGGGATCCACACCATACAGCTGTTATTCTATAGGCTGGGATCCACACTATGCAGCTGTTATTCTATAGGCTGGGATCCTCACTATGCAGCTGTTATTCTATAGGCTGGGATCCACACTATGCAGCTGTTATTCTATAGGCTGGGATCCATACTGTTATTCTATAGGCTGGGATCTGCACTATACAGCTGTTATTCTATAGGCTGGGATCCACACTATGCAGCTGTTATTCTATAGGCTGGGATCTGCAACTGTTATTCTATAGGCTGGGATCCACACTATACAGCTGTTATTCTATAGGCTGGGATCTACAGCTGTTATTCTATAGGCTGGGATCCACACTATATAGCTGTTATTCCATAGGCTGGGATCCACACTGTGCAGCTGTTATTCTATAGGCTGGGATATGCAGCTGTTATTCTATAGGCTGGGATCCACACTATATAGCTGTTATTCTATAGGCTGGGATCCACACTATGCAGCTGTTATTCTATAGGCTGGAATCCTCACTATGCAGCTGTTATTCCATAGGCTGGAATCCACAATATACAGCTGTTATTCTATAGGCTGGGATCCACACTATGCAGCTGTTATTCTATAGGCTGGGATCTGCAACTGTTATTCTATAGGCTGGGATCCACACTATGCAGCTGTTATTCTATAGGCTGGGATCCACACTATACAGCTGTTATTCTATTGTCTAGGATCCACACTATACAGCTGTTATTCTATAGGCTGGAATCCACACTGTTATTCTATAGGCTGGGAACCACACTGTTATTCCATAGGCTGGGATCCATACTGTTATTCTATAGGCTGGGATCCACACTATACAGCTGTTATTCTATAGGCTGGGATCCACACTGTTATTCTATAGGCTGGGATCCATACTGTTATTCCATAGGCTGGGATCCACACTATGTAGCTGTTATTCTATAGGCTGGGATCCACACTATACAGCTGTTATTCTATAGGCTGGGATCCACACTATGCAGCTGTTATTCTATTGTCTAGGATCCACACTATGCAGCTGTTATTCTATAGGCTGGGATCCACACTATACAGCTGTTATTCTATAGGCTGGGATCCACACTGTTATTCTATAGGCTGGGATCCACACTGTTATTCTATAGGCTGGGATCCACACTATACAGCTGTTATTCTATAGGCTGGGATCCACACTGTTATTCTATATGCTGGGATCCACACTATGCAGCTGTTATTCTATAGGCTGGAATCCACACTATACAGCTGTTATTCTATAGGCTGGGATCCACACTGTTATTCTATAGGCTGGGAACCACACTGTTATTCCATAGGCTGGGATCCATACTGTTATTCTATAGGCTGGGATCCACACTATACAGCTGTTATTCTATAGGCTGGGATCCACACTGTTATTCTATAGGCTGGGATCCACACTATGCAGCTGTTATTCTATAGGCTGGGATCCACACTATGTAGCTGTTATTCTATAGGCTGGGATCCACACTATGTAGCTGTTATTCTATAGGCTGGGATCTGCACTATACAGCTGTTATTCCATAGGCTGGGATCCACACTATGTAGCTGTTATTCTATAGGCTGGGATCTGCACTATACAGCTTTTATTCTATAGGCTGGGATCCACACTATACAGCTGTTATTCTATAGGCTGGGATCCACACTATGCAGCTGTTATTCCATAGGCTGGGATCCACACCATGCAGCTGTTATTCCATAGGCTGGGATCCACAAAATACAGCTGTTATTCTATAGGCTGGGATCCACACTATACAGCTGTTATTCTATAGGCTGGGATCCACACTATGCAGCTGTTATTCTATTGTCTAGGATCCACACTATGCAGCTGTTATTCTATAGGCTGGGATCCACACTATACAGCTGTTATTCTATAGGCTGGGATCCACACTGTTATTCTATAGGCTGGGATCCACACTGTTATTCTATAGGCTGGGATCCACACTATACAGCTGTTATTCTATAGGCTGGGATCCACACTGTTATTCTATATGCTGGGATCCACACTATGCAGCTGTTATTCTATAGGCTGGAATCCACACTATACAGCTGTTATTCTATAGGCTGGGATCCACACTGTTATTCTATAGGCTGGGAACCACACTGTTATTCCATAGGCTGGGATCCATACTGTTATTCTATAGGCTGGGATCCACACTATACAGCTGTTATTCTATAGGCTGGGATCCACACTGTTATTCTATAGGCTGGGATCCATACTGTTATTCTATAGGCTGGGATCCACACTATGTAGCTGTTATTCTATAGGCTGGGATCTGCACTATACAGCTGTTATTCTATAGGCTGGGATCCACACTATACAGCTGTTATTCTATAGGCTGGGATCCACACTATGCAGCTGTTATTCCATAGGCTGGGATCCACACCATGCAGCTGTTATTCCATAGGCTGGGATCCACAAAATACAGCTGTTATTCTATAGGCTGGGATCCACACTGTTATTCTATAGGCTGGGATCCATACTGTTATTCTATAGGCTGGGATCCACACTATGTAGCTGTTATTCTATAGGCTGGGATCCACACTATACAGCTGTTATTCTATAGGCTGGGATCCACACTATACAGCTGTTATTCCATATGCTGGGATCCACACTATGCAGCTGTTATTCTATAGGCTGGAATCCACACTATACAGCTGTTATTCTATAGGCTGGGATCCACACTGTTATTCTATAGGCTGGGAACCACACTGTTATTCCATAGGCTGGGATCCATACTGTTATTCTATAGGCTGGGATCCACACTATACAGCTGTTATTCTATAGGCTGGGATCCACACTATGCAGCTGTTATTCTATAGGCTGGAATCCTCACTATGCAGCTGTTATTCCATAGGCTAGAATCCACAATATACAGCTGTTATTCTATAGGCTGGGATCCACACTATGCAGCTGTTATTCTATAGGCTGGGATCTGCAACTGTTATTCTATAGGCTGGGATCCACACTATGCAGCTGTTATTCTATAGGCTGGGATCCACACTATACAGCTGTTATTCTATTGTCTAGGATCCACACTATACAGCTGTTATTCTATAGGCTGGAATCCACACTGTTATTCTATAGGCTGGGAACCACACTGTTATTCCATAGGCTGGGATCCATACTGTTATTCTATAGGCTGGGATCCACACTATACAGCTGTTATTCTATAGGCTGGGATCCACACTGTTATTCTATAGGCTGGGATCCATACTGTTATTCTATAGGCTGGGATCCACACTATGTAGCTGTTATTCTATAGGCTGGGATCCACACTATACAGCTGTTATTCTATAGGCTGGGATCCACACTATGCAGCTGTTATTCTATTGTCTAGGATCCACACTATGCAGCTGTTATTCTATAGGCTGGGATCCACACTATACAGCTGTTATTCTATAGGCTGGGATCCAGACTGTTATTCTATAGGCTGGGATCCACACTGTTATTCTATAGGCTGGGATCCACACTATACAGCTGTTATTCTATAGGCTGGGATCCACACTGTTATTCTATATGCTGGGATCCACACTATGCAGCTGTTATTCTATAGGCTGGAATCCACACTATACAGCTGTTATTCTATAGGCTGGGATCCACACTGTTATTCTATAGGCTGGGAACCACACTGTTATTCCATAGGCTGGGATCCATACTGTTATTCTATAGGCTGGGATCCACACTATACAGCTGTTATTCTATAGGCTGGGATCCACACTGTTATTCTATAGGCTGGGATCCACACTATGCAGCTGTTATTCTATAGGCTGGGATCCACACTATGTAGCTGTTATTCTATAGGCTGGGATCCACACTATGTAGCTGTTATTCTATAGGCTGGGATCTGCACTATACAGCTGTTATTCCATAGGCTGGGATCCACACTATGTAGCTGTTATTCTATAGGCTGGGATCTGCACTATACAGCTTTTATTCTATAGGCTGGGATCCACACTATACAGCTGTTATTCTATAGGCTGGGATCCACACTATGCAGCTGTTATTCCATAGGCTGGGATCCACACCATGCAGCTGTTATTCCATAGGCTGGGATCCACAAAATACAGCTGTTATTCTATAGGCTGGGATCCACACTATACAGCTGTTATTCTATAGGCTGGGATCCACACTATGCAGCTGTTATTCTATTGTCTAGGATCCACACTATGCAGCTGTTATTCTATAGGCTGGGATCCACACTATACAGCTGTTATTCTATAGGCTGGGATCCACACTGTTATTCTATAGGCTGGGATCCACACTGTTATTCTATAGGCTGGGATCCACACTATACAGCTGTTATTCTATAGGCTGGGATCCACACTGTTATTCTATATGCTGGGATCCACACTATGCAGCTGTTATTCTATAGGCTGGAATCCACACTATACAGCTGTTATTCTATAGGCTGGGATCCACACTGTTATTCTATAGGCTGGGAACCACACTGTTATTCCATAGGCTGGGATCCATACTGTTATTCTATAGGCTGGGATCCACACTATACAGCTGTTATTCTATAGGCTGGGATCCACACTGTTATTCTATAGGCTGGGATCCATACTGTTATTCTATAAGCTGGGATCCACACTATGTAGCTGTTATTCTATAGGCTGGGATCTGCACTATACAGCTGTTATTCTATAGGCTGGGATCCACACTATACAGCTGTTATTCTATAGGCTGGGATCCACACTATGCAGCTGTTATTCCATAGGCTGGGATCCACACCATGCAGCTGTTATTCCATAGGCAGGGATCCACAAAATACAGCTGTTATTCTATAGGCTGGGATCCACACTGTTATTCTATAGGCTGGGATCCATACTGTTATTCTATAGGCTGGGATCCACACTATGTAGCTGTTATTCTATAGGCTGGGATCCACACTATACAGCTGTTATTCTATAGGCTGGGATCCACACTATACAGCTGTTATTCCATATGCTGGGATCCACACTATGCAGCTGTTATTCTATAGGCTGGAATCCACAATATACAGCTGTTATTCTATAGGCTGGGATCCACACTGTTATTCTATAGGCTGGGAACCACACTGTTATTCCATAGGCTGGGATCCATACTGTTATTCTATAGGCTGGGATCCACACTATACAGCTGTTATTCTATAGGCTGGGATCCAGACTGTTATTCTATAGGCTGGGATCCATACTGTTATTCTATAGGCTGGGATCCACACTATGTAGCTGTTATTCTATAGGCTGGGATCTGCACTATACAGCTGTTATTCTATAGGCTGGGATCCACACTATACAGCTGTTATTCTATAGGCTGGGATCCACACTATGCAGCTGTTATTCCATAGGCTGGGATCCACACCATGCAGCTGTTATTCCATAGGCTGGGATCCACAAAATACAGCTGTTATTCTATAGGCTGGGATCCACACTGTTATTCTATAGGCTGGGATCCATACTGTTATTCTATAGGCTGGGATCCACACTATGTAGCTGTTATTCTATAGGCTGGGATCCACACTATACAGCTGTTATTCTATAGGCTGGGATCCACACTATACAGCTGTTATTCCATAGGCTGGGATCCACACTATACAGCTGTTATTCTATAGGCTGGGATCCACACTATACAGCTGTTATTCTATAGGCTGGGATCCACACTATACAGCTGTTATTCCATAGGCTGGGATCCACACTATGCAGCTGTTATTCTATAGGCTGGGATCTGCACTATACAGCTGTTATTCTATAGGCTGGGATCCACACTATACAGCTGTTATTCTATAGGCTGGGATCCACACTATGCAGCTGTTATTCTACAGGCTGGGATCCACGCTATACAGCTGTTATTCTATAGGCTGGGAACCACACTGTTATTCTATAGGCTGGGATCCACACTATGCAGCTGTTATTCTATAGGCTGGGATCCACACCATGCAGCTGTTATTCTATAGGCTGGGATCCACACCATGCAGCTGTTATTCTATAGGCTGGGATCCACACCATGCAGCTGTTATTCTATAGGCTGGGATCCACACTATACAGCTGTTATTCTATAGGCTGGGATCCACACTATACAGCTGTTATTCTATAGGCTGGGATCCGCACTGTGCAGCTGTGGCTATCCACTGGTTTCAAAAACAATGATTTATAGGCAGCTAAAGCTTCTTAAATTCAACCATTATTGGGTTCAAATGCACATTTAGATTTGTGTTCAGCCATCCACAACAACCACAATCCGCAAGGCGCATAATGAGAAAGCAGCAGTGTGATTCACATCAATGTAGATATCAATAAGAAGTGATATCCGTATAACCGTAGACTACGGTCTACCACTGAGGAAGTACAGTTCCCGCTCAGCCCAGTCAAAACTGTTCGCTGCTCTGGCCCCCCAATGGTGGAACAAACTCCCTCACGACGCCAGGACAGCGGAGTCAATCACCACCCTCCGGAGACACCTGAAACCCCACCTCTTTAAGGAATACCTAGGATAGGATAAAGTAATCCTTCTCACCCCCCTTAAAAGACTTAGATGCACTATTGTAAAGTGGCTGTTCCACTGGATGTCATAAGGTGAAAGCACCAATTTGTAAGTCGCTCTGGATAAGAGCGTCTGCTAAATGACTTAAATGTAAATGTAAATGTAATGTAAATGTAAATGTAAATGTAATGTAAATGTACACCACCACTGGTTGGATAATCTTTGGATGCCGACTGCACCATTGAAAGAAATAGATTGGACTGTAACCTACAAAAGCCAATTCCTGCTCTTTTCCCACAAGCCATCATAGTGGTCAGTGGCACTCAGGTGGAACAAACTTAAACTTTGCACCTTTTTTTCATTCCTGATTTGAATGTCATTGAGAAAACAGAAATGTCAAAGATTTTTCTCGCAAACATCCTATCTGAATTTAAAAGTAATCCTCGAAAGTAGTCACCTAGTTTTTCAAAAGTATCAGTCATCTGATTACAATATTTTAGCTGGTAATGTAACTGATTACAGTTACCGTTTTATGTAATTCCTTATATGTAATCTATTACTCCCCAACCCTGCCTACAACACTGCTGGTAGTCTACCCTCCACTACAGTACTGCTGGTAGTCTACCCTCCACTACAGTACTGCTGGTAGTCTACCCTCCACTACAGTACTGCTGGTAGTCTACCCTCCACTACAGTACTGCTGGTAGTCTACCCTCCACTACAGTACTGCTGGTAGTCTACCCTCCACTACAGTACTGCTGGTCGTCTACCCTCCACTAGGACTACAGTACTGCTGGTAGTCTACCCTCCACTAGGACTACAACACTGCTGGTAGTCTACCCTCCACTAGGACTACAGTACTGCTGGTAGTCTACCCTCCACTAGGACTACAGTACTGCTGGTAGTCTACCCTCCACTACAGTACAGCTGGTAGTCTACCCTCCACTAGGACTACAGTACTGCTGGTAGTCTACCCTCCACTAGGACTACAGTACTGCTGGTAGTCTACCCTCCACTAGGACTACAGTACTGCTGGTAGTCTACCCTCCACTAGGACTACAACACTGCTGGTAGTCTACCCTCCACTAGGACTACAGTACTGCTGGTAGTCTACCCTCCACTAGGACTACAGTACTGCTGGTAGTCTACCCTCCACTACAGTACAGCTGGTAGTCTACCCTCCACTAGGACTACAGTACTGCTGGTAGTCTACCCTCCACTAGGACTACAGTACTGCTGGTAGTCTACCCTCCACTAGGACTACAGTACTGCTGGTAGTCTACCCTCCACTAGGACTACAACACTGCTGGTAGTCTACCCTCCACTAGGACTACAGTACTGCTGGTAGTCTACCCTGCACTAGGACTACAGTACTGCTGGTAGTCTACCCTCCACTAGGACTACAACACTGCTGGTAGTCTACCCTCCACTAGGACTACAACACTGCTGGTAGTCTACCCTCCACTAGGACTACAGTACTGCTGGTAGTCTACCCTCCACTAGGACTACAGTACTGCTGGTAGTCTACCCTCCACTACAGTACTGCTGGTAGTCTACCCTCCACTACAGTACTGCTGGTAGTGTACCCTCCACTAGGACTACAGTACTGCTGGTAGTCTACCCTCCACTAGGACTACAGTACTGCTGGTAGTCTACCCTCCACTACAGTACTGCTGGTAGTCTACCCTCCACTAGGACTACAGTACTGCTGGTAGTCTACCCTCCACTACAGTACTGCTGGTAGTCTACCCTCCACTACAGTACTGCTGGTAGTCTACCCTCCACTACAGTACTGCTAGTAGTCTACCCTCCACTAGGACTACAGTACTGCTGGTAGTCTACCCTCCACTACAGTACTGCTGGTAGTCTACCCTCCACTACAGTACTGCTGGTAGTCTACCCTCCACTACAGTACTGCTGGTAGTCTACCCTCCACTAGGACTACAGTACTGCTGGTAGTGTACCCTCCACTACAGTACTGCTGGTAGTCTACCCTTCACTAGGACTACAGTACTGCTGGTAGTCTACCCTCCACTAGGACTACAGTACTGCTGGTAGTCTACCCTCCACTAGGACTACAGTACTGCTGGTAGTCTACCCTCCACTAGGACTACACCACTGCTGGTAGTCTACCCTCCACTGGGACTACACCACTGCTGGTAGTCTACCCTCCACTAGGACTACAGTACTGCTGGTCGTCTACCCTTCACTATGACTACAGTACTGCTGGTGGTCTACCCTCCACTACAGTACTGCTGGTAGTCTACCCTCCACTACAGTACTGCTGGTAGTCTACCCTCCACTACAGTACAGCTGGTAGTCTACCCTCCACTAGGACTACAGTACTGCTGGTAGTCTACCCTCCACTAGGACTACAGTACTGCTGGTAGTCTACCCTCCACTAGGACTACAACACTGCTGGTAGTCTACCCTCCACTAGGACTACAGTACTGCTGGTAGTCTACCCTCCACTAGGACTACAGTACTGCTGGTAGTCTACCCTCCACTACAGTACTGCTGGTAGTCTACCCTCCACTACAGTACTGCTGGTAGTCTACTTTCCACTAGGACTACAGTACTGCTGGTAGTCTACCCTCCACTAGGACTACAGTACTGCTGGTAGTCTACCCTCCACTACAGTACTGCTGGTAGTCTACCCTCCACTAGGACTACAGTACTGCTGGTAGTCTACCCTCCACTACAGTACTGCTGGTAGTCTACCCTCCACTACAGTACTGCTGGTAGTCTACCCTCCACTACAGTACTGCTGGTAGTCTACCCTCCACTACAGTACTGCTAGTAGTCTACCCTCCACTAGGACTACAGTACTGCTGGTAGTCTACCCTCCACTACAGTACTGCTGGTAGTCTACCCTCCACTACAGTACTGCTGGTAGTCTACCCTCCACTAGGACTACAGTACTGCTGGTAGTGTACCCTCCACTACAGTACTGCTGGTAGTCTACCCTTCACTAGGACTACAGTACTGCTGGTAGTCTACCCTCCACTAGGACTACAGTACTGCTGGTAGTCTACCCTCCACTAGGACTACAGTACTGCTGGTAGTCTACCCTCCACTAGGACTACAGTACTGCTGGTAGTCTACCCTCCACTAGGACTACACCACTGCTGGTAGTCTACCCTCCACTGGGACTACACCACTGCTGGTAGTCTATCCTCCACTAGGACTACAGTACTGCTGGTAGTCTACCCTCCACTAGGACTACAGTACTGCTGGTAGTCTACCCTTCACTATGACTACAGTACTGCTGGTGGTCTACCCTCCACTACAGTACTGCTGGTAGTCTACCCTCCACTACAGTACTGCTGGTAGTCTACCCTCCACTACAGTACAGCTGGTAGTCTACCCTCCACTAGGACTACAGTACTGCTGGTAGTCTACCCTCCACTAGGACTACAGTACTGCTGGTAGTCTACCCTCCACTAGGACTACAGTACTGCTGGTAGTCTACCCTCCACTAGGACTACAGTACTGCTGGTAGTCTACCCTCCACTAGGACTACACCACTGCTGGTAGTAGTCTACCCTCCATTAGGACTACAGTACTGCTGGTAGTCTACCCTCCACTAGGACTACACCACTGCTGGTAGTCTACCCTCCATTAGGACTACAGTACAGCTGGTAGTCTACCCTCCACTACAGTACTGCTGGTAGTCTACCCTCCACTAGCACTACAGTACTGCTGGTAGTCTACCCTTGACTAGGACTACAGTACTGCTGGTAGTCTACCCTCCACTACAGTGCTGCTGGTGGTCTACCCTCCACTAGGACCACAGTGCTGCTGGTAGTCTACCCTCCACTGCAGTACTGCTGGTAGTCTACCCTCCACTAGGACTACAGTACTGCTGGTAGTCTACCCTCCACTACAGTACTGCTGGTAGTCTACCCTCCACTAGGACTAAAGTACTGCTGGTAGTCTACCCTCCACTAGGACTACAGTGCTGCTGGTAGTCTACCCTCCACTACGACTACAGTACTGCTGGTAGTCTACCCTCCACTACAGCACTGCTGGTAGTCTACCATCCACTACAGTACTGCTGGTAGTCTACCCTCCACTAGGACTACAGTACTGCTGGTAGTCTACCCTCCACTACGACTACAGTACTGCTGGTAGTCTACCCTCCACTAGTACTACAGTACTGCTGGTAGTCTACCATCCACTACAGTACTGCTGGTAGTCTACCCTCCACTAGGACTACAGTACTGCTGGTAGTCTACCCTCCACTAGGACTACAGTACTGCTGGTAGTCTACCCTCCACTAGGACTACACCACTGCTTTTAGTCTACCCTCCACTAGGACTACCCCACTGCTGGTAGTCTACCCTCCACTACAGTACTGCTGGTAGTCTACCCTCCACTAGCACTACAGTACTGCTGGTAGTCTACCCTCCACTAAGACTACAGTACTGCTGGTAGTCTACCCTCCACTAGGACTACAGTACTGCTGGTAGTCTACCCTCCACTAGGACTACAGTACTGCTGGTAGTCTACCATCCACGAGGACTACAGTACTGCTGGTAGTCTACCCTCCACTAAGACTACAGTACTGCTGGTATTCTACCCTCCACTAGGACTACACCACTGCTGGTAGTCTACCCTCCACTACAGTACTGCTGGTAGTCTACCCTCCACTAGCACTACAGTACTGCTGGTAGTCTACCCTCCACTAAGACTACAGTACTGCTGGTAGTCTACCCTCCACTAGGACTACAGTACCGCTGGTAGTCTACCCTCCACTACAGTGCTGCTGGTGGTCTACCCTCCACTAGGACTACAGTACTGCTGGTAGTCTACCCTCCACTAGCACTACAGTACTGCTGGTAGTCTACCCTCCACTAGGACTACAGTACTGCTGGTAGTCTACCCTCCACTAAGACTACAGTACTGCTGGTAGTCTACCCTCCACTAGGACTACAGTATTGCTGGTAGTCTACCCTCCACGAGGACTACAGTACTGCTGGTAGTCTACCCTCCACTACAGTACTGCTGGTAGTCTACCCTCCACTACAGTCCTGCTGGTAGTCTACCCTCCACTAGGCCTACAGTACTGCTGGTAGTCTACCCTCCACTACAGCACTGCTGGTAGTCTACCCTCCACTAGGACTACAGTCCTGCTGGTAGTCTACCCTTCACTATGACTACAGTACTGCTGGTAGTCTACCCTCCACTAGGACTACAGTACTGCTGGTAGTCTACCCTCCACTACATTACTGCTGGTAGTCTACCCTGCACTAGTACTACAGTACAGCTGGTAGTCTACCCTCCACTACAGTACTGCTGGT
This sequence comes from Oncorhynchus nerka, assembly GCF_034236695.1. Lineage (NCBI taxonomy): Eukaryota > Metazoa > Chordata > Actinopteri > Salmoniformes > Salmonidae > Oncorhynchus > Oncorhynchus nerka. The sequence goes on from NC_088396.1 coordinate 58,197,442, forward strand.
AGTCTACCCTCCACTAGTACTACAGTACTGCTGGTAGTCTACCCTCCACTAGGACTACAGTACTGCTGGTAGTCTCCACTTCACTAGGACTACAGTACTGCTGGTAGTCTACCCTCCACTAGGACTACCCTTCTGTAGACTAGCTAGTGATATTGGTGTCTAGTGAAATCGGTGTCTAGTGATATTGGTGTCTACTGATATTGGTGTCTAGCTGTCTAGTTATATTGCTGTCTAGCTGTAGGCTAGTGATATTGGTGTCTAGCTGTCGGCTAGTTGACTAGTGAGTATGGTGTCTAGCTGTAGGCTAGTTGTCTTGTAATATTGGTTTCTAACTGTAGGCTAGTTGTCTAGTGATGTTGATGTTTAGCTGTAGGCTAGTTGTCTAGTGATATTGGTGTCTAGCTGTCGGCTAGTTGCCAGGTGATTTTGGTGTCTAACTGTAGACTAGTTGTCTAGTGATGTTGGTGTCTAGCTGTAGACTAGTTGTCTAGTGATATTGGTGACTAGCTGTGGGCTAGTTGACTAGTGATATTGGTGTCTAGCTGTGGGCTAGTTGTCTAGTGATACTGGTGTCAAGTTGTGGGCTAGTTGTCTAGTGATATTGGTGTCTAGCTGTTGGCTAGTTGACTAGTGAGTACGGTGTCTAGCTGTAGGCTAGTTGTCTTGTAATATTGGTTTCTAACTGTAGGCTAGTTGTCTAGTGATATTGGTGTCTAGCTGTGGGTAGTTGTCTAGTGATATTGGTGTCTAGTTGTGGGCTAGTTGACTAGTGATATTGGTGTCTAGCTGTGGGCTAGTTGTCTAGTGATACTGGTGTCAAGTTGTGGGCTAGTTGTCTAGTGATATTGGTGTCTAGCTATAGGCTAGTTGACTAGTGATATTGGTGTCTAGTTGTCTAGCGATTTTGGTGTCTAGTGATATTGGTGTCTAGCTGCAGGCGAGTTGTCTAGTGATACTGGTGTCTAGCTGTCTAGTGATATTGGTGTCTAGCTGTAGGCTAGTGGGCTAGTGATTTTGGTTTCTAGCTGCAGGCTAGTTGTCTAGTGATTTTGGTGTCTAGTTGTCTAGTGATTTTGGTGTCTAGCTGTAGGCTAGATGTCTAGTGATTTTGGTGTCTAGCTGTAGGCTAGTCGTCTAGTGATATTGGTATCTAGCTGTTGGGTTGTTGTCTAGAGATATTGGTGTCTAGCTGTGGGCTAGTTGTCTAGAGATATTGGTGTCAAGCTGTAGGCTAGTTGTCTAGTGATATTGGTGTCTAGCTGTCGGCTAGATGTCTAGTGATATTGGTGTCTAGCTGTCGGCTAGATGTCTAGTGATATTGGTGTCTAGCTATAGGCTAGTTGACTAGTGATATTGGTGTCTAGCTGTCTGCTAGTTGTCTAGTGATATTGGTGTCTAGTGATGTTGGTGTCTATCTTTAGGCTAGTTGTCTAGTGATATTGGTGTCTAGTGATATTGGTGTCTAGCTGTCTGCTAGTTGTCTAGTGATATTGGTGTCTATCTGTATGCTAGTTGTCTAGTGATGTTGGTGTCTATCTTTAGGCTAGTTGTCTAGTGATGTTGGTGTCTAGCTGTGGGTAGTTGTCTAGTGATATTGGTGTCTAGTTGTGGGCTAGTTGACTAGTGATATTGGTGTCTAGCTGTGGGCTAGTTGTCTAGTGATACTGGTGTCAAGTTGTGGGCTAGTTGTCTAGTGATATTGGTGTCTAGTTGTCTAGCGATTTTGGTGTCTAGTGATATTGGTGTCTAGCTGCAGGCGAGTTGTCTAGTGATACTGGTGTCTAGCTGTCTAGTGATATTGGTGTCTAGCTGTAGGCTAATGGGCTAGTGATTTTGGTTTCTAGCTGCAGGCTAGTTGTCTAGTGATTTTGGTGTCTAGTTGTCTAGTGATTTTGGTGTCTAGCTGTAGGCTAGTTGTCTAGTGATTTTGGTGTCTAGCTGTAGGCTAGTCGTCTAGTGATATTGGTATCTAGCTGTTGGGTTGTTGTCTAGAGATATTGGTGTCTAGCTGTGGGCTAGTTGTCTAGAGATATTGGTATCAAGCTGTAGGCTAGTTGTCTAGTGATATTGGTGTCTAGCTGTCGGCTAGATGTCTAGTGATATTGGTGTCTAGCTGTCGGCTAGATGTCTAGTGATATTGGTGTCTAGCTATAGGCTAGTTGACTAGTGATATTGGTGTCTAGCTGTCTGCTAGTTGTCTAGTGATATTGGTGTCTAGTGATGTTGGTGTCTATCTTTAGGCTAGTGGTCTAGTGATATTGGTGTCTAGTGATATTGGTGTCTAGCTGTCTGCTAGTTGTCTAGTGATATTGGTGTCTATCTGTATGCTAGTTGTCTAGTGATGTTGGTGTCTATCTTTAGGCTAGTTGTCTAGTGATATTGGTGTCTAGTGATATTGGTGTCAAGCTGTCGGCTAGTTGTCTCGTGATATTGGTGTCTAGCTGTAGGCTAGTTGACTAGTGGTATTGGTGTCTAGCTGTATGCTAGTTGTCTCGTAATATTGGTTTCTAGCTGTAGGCTAGTTGTCTAGTTATATTGGTGTCTAGTTGTATAGTGATATTGGTGTCAAGCTGTAGGCTTGTTGTCTAGTGATATTGGTGTCTAGCTGTCGGCTAAATGTCTAGTGATATTGGTGTCTAGCTGTGGGCTAGTTGTCTAGTGATATTGGTGTCTAGCTGTCGGCTAGATGTCTAGTGATATTGGTGTCTAGCTGTAGGCTAGTTGGCTAGTGATTTTGGTTTCTAGCTGCAGGCTAGTTGTCTAGTGATTTTGGTGTCTAGTTGTCAAGTGATTTTGGTGTCTAGCTGTAGGCTAGTTGTCTAGTGATATTGGTGTCTAGCTGTTGGCTTGTTGTCTAGAGATATTGGTGTCTAGCTGTGGGCTAGTTGTCTAGAGATATTGGTGTCAAGCTGTAGACTAGTTGTCTAGTGATATTGGTGTCTAGCTGTCGGCTAGATGTCTAGTGATATTGGTGTCTAGCTGTGGGCTAGTTGTCTAGTGATATTGGTGTCAAGCTGTAGACTAGTTGTCTAGTGATATTGGTGTCTAGCTGTCGGCTAGATGTCTAGTGATATTGGTGTCTAGCTGTGGGCTAGTTGTCTAGTGATATTGGTGTCTAGTTGTGGGCTAGTTGTCTAGTGATATTGGTGTCGAGCTGTAAGCTAGTTGGCTAGTGATATTGGCGTCTAGCTGTAGGCTAGTTGGCTAGTGATTTTGGTTTCTAGCTGCAGGCTAGTTGTCTAGTGATTTTGGTGTCTAGTTGTCTAGTGATTTTTGGTGTCTAGCTGTAGGCTAGTTGTCTAGTGATTTTGGTGTCTAGCTGTAGGCTAGTCGTCTAGTGATATTGGTATCTAGCTGTTGGCTTGTTGTCTAGAGATATTGGTGTCTAGCTGTGGGCTAGTTGTCTAGAGATATTGGTGTCAAGCTGTAGGCTAGTGGTCTAGTGATATTGGTGTCTAGCTGTCGGCTAGTTGTCTAGTGATATTGTTGTCTAGTGATATTGGTGTCTAGCTGTCGGCTAGATGTCTAGTGATATTGGTGTCTAGCTGTTGGCTTGTTGTCTAGAGATATTGGTGTCTAGCTGTGGGCTAGTTGTCTAGAGATATTGGTGTCAAGCTGTAGGCTAGTTGTCTAGTGATATTGGTGTCTAGCTGTAGGCTAGTTTTATAGTGATATTGCTATCTAGCTGTAGTCTAGTTGACTAGTGATATTGGGGTCAAGCTTAAATGATTCAACACTACTGAGTGGATAGTGCTGCCACAGAAATAGGGGGTGTTTGTGTCGTTTGGAAGCTTTTATTTTCATATTTACCACTGTAAAACATATTTACCACTACATTTGAAAGAAATAGGAGAATATTGAATTAGCATTATTTAGAGACCCCCCCCAAAGTTTGACATTTGCTGAATTTAGGGGAGCTAACATCTCTGAGCTCCCCATAATTCCCACCTTGACTATGATCATGGTCTTATCCAGTTTGCTTGCTTATATCTGATACGTCAGTACATTGTGGTGGATGAATGAGAATTAGTTGGGTAACATAAATAACATGTTTTATTTACATAATATGCTTATTCGAGATACTTGTCATTAGAATGTTTCCCTTTGGACTATAGGGTTGGCAGTTGCACTTCTCAGCTAGGGCTCAGTCACTTGGGGCCCAGAGAGGTGAGAGATCAGGCTTGTCTTCATATGTGAATGTATCTGTTAAACCATCTGGTTCTATGCAGAATATCAGAAAGGGATGAGGACAGAATGGAACATTGTCTTCTTCTTCTTAAACCATGTGAAGGGATGGCGTGATTAATGGGGAACCAATTAATTGTCTCCACAATGTCTGTGCGCCAGTTGCTCCCTCCTTTTCCCATTGGGGGGAGGAGTAATGGCAGTGTCTGGATGTTGCCCTTATCTTGACCTAGTATATGACCTAGAGGCTCACTCCCCTCAGTGAGCTTGTCCAGGAGTGGGGGATTCTTGAGATGGGAGTATCTAGAGTTGACATTTGATATATGCCATTGGATGAGTTGGTGTTTTTGTACTATGAAGTAGCAGGAACGAGATTAGAACCTCGTCTTAGAGAACAAACTGAACAATAATTTATAGCTAATGCTATCTGGCTATGGGATACTCCTTTCTAAAGTAAAAAGCCCTTTGTGAAGAGTTCCTGAGATCTGTGGTTTGTCATGTAAGTTGAGAGGGGTGGATCTTTGCTATAAAAGATCTCAGTTGCCATTATGTTGACACTCTCAACTTTTCATTAGAGAATCGTTGAAAGTCAAATGCTATTGCAAAAGCTTAATAAGTATTATTAAAGATGTAGTTTAAGTATAACTCTGACTGGTGTGTGGTTTGTAACTCTCCTCATTTGGTAATACAGGAAATTAATCTACCACAACATTCTGTCCTCTTTTAATCTGAACTTCCATTAAACAGTATACACTACATTACGGTATATGTACTATTAAGGCCTATCAAATATATACATATAGTATCTCACAGTGAAGGAAGACATATTTACAAACAGTTCGCTACATCCGCAGTAACATCTGCTAAACACGTGTATGTGACCAATAAAATGTGATTTATATATAGTCCTCCTACATGTCTCATACATTATTATAACTCAACAGTACTCTAAACAGTACAGTATATCTCAACAGTGCTCTAACCAGTACAGTGCATCTCAACAGTGCTCTAACCAGTACAGTGCATCTCAACAGTACCCTAAGCAGTACATTGTGGGTCCTCTTTCTAGCTAAAAGGTCCTCTGGTGCAGCTAGAAGGTCCTCTGGTGCAGCTAGAAGGTCCTCTGGTGAAGCTAGAAGGAGGTCCTCTGGTGAAGCTAGAAGGTCCTCTGGTGCAGCTAGAAGGTCCTCTGGTGCAGCTAGAAGGTCCTCTGGTGCAGCTAGAAGGTCCTCTGGTGAAGCTAGAAGGAGGTCCTCTTGTGAAATTAGAAGGTCCTCTGGTGCAGCTCGGCCACCCGTCTCAGAGCATCTCTCTGGTAAGAACACATCCTGGTCCTGCTGCTCACCTCCGTCCACCGGACCAGCTCCACACAGCCCACGGTATTCTCAGCCTGGAGGGGAGAAAACATATAGTATTCATACTACTATAGTACTAACCCACTGGACCGGCTCCACAAAGCCCAGACTACTAACTCTAACCCACTGGACCAGCACCACAGCCCAGACTACTAACTCTAAACCACTGGACCAGCACCACAGCCCAGACTACTAACTCTAACCCACTGGACCAGCACCACAGCCCAGACTACTAACTCTCACCCACTGGACCAGCACCACAGCCCAGACTACAAACTCTAACCCACTGGACCAGCACCACAGCCCAGACTACTAACTCTAACACAACACCAGGGGAAGTAAGGATAGGATATAGCATGTTATAGGGTGAAGTGTTGTGGAGTATGGTGTTCTGGAAGGATAGGATATAGCATGTTATAGGGGAAGTGGTGCCGTGTGTGTGTTCTGTAAGGATAGGATATAGCATGTTATAGGGTAAGTGTTGTGGAGTATGGTGTTCTGGAAGGATAGGATATAGCATGTTATAGGGGAAGTGTTGTTGAATATGGTGTTCTATCAGGATAGGATATAGCATGTTATAGGGGAAGTGTTGTGGAGTATGGTGTTCTGTAAGGATAGGATATAGCATGTTATAGGGGAAGTGGTGCCGTGTGTGTGTTCTGTAAGGATAGGATATAGCATGTTATAGGGGAAGTGGTGCCGTGTGTGTGTTCTGTAAGGATAGGATATAGCATGTTATAGGGGAAGTGGTGCCGTGTGTGTGTTCTCACCATGCGGTTGATATCAGCCATCAGTAGACTTCTCCTGTCTAGATGGATGTTCAGGACTGTAGTTTCTACCCAGGCATCGTCTGTGTTCCTGACGTCGTCTACGTAGCCCTCATGGACCTGCAGGACACAGGTACAGCAACTGACCTCAGCTATCACCAGTATCCCTGCACTGGTATTGACCAGTATATAGTGTTTTCGCTGTTTTCTGACTTAGGCCAGGATTCAATCAGATCGCTGGTTATAGTCATCACAGCTTTTAAAGGCATTATTCCCACGTTAGCGGAGACTGCATTCACGGTGAACGCTGCATTTGTCAGCTCATTCTGAAATGACCTTTTCATTTCTAAGGCGGAATCTGTTACGCTTCAGCAATACAGATTGAATAGAGCCCTCAGTGTTAGTGCTGTAATAGATTGACTGAATAGAGCCCTCAGTGTTAGTGCTGTAATAGATTGACTGAATAGAGCCCTCAGTGTTAGTGCTGTAATAGATTGACTGAATAGAGCCCTCAGTGTTAGTGCTGTAATAGATTGACTGAATAGAGCCCTCAGTGTTAGTGCTGTAATAGATTGACTGAATAGAGCCCTCAGGAGCCAGTCAGGTGTACCTTGGTTACCTCTACCACCTTAGTTTTGATCCTGTCATAGATCTTCTGTCCCATAATCCTCAGTAATCTGTCTGGCAGGGGCTCGTCTGATTGGACAGGACCCTTGAAGGAAACAGAAGAGTTTGTCAGTAGGATTCAACACTCTCGGATTTAAGTTCATGTCATAGATCCTCGATCTCCAAGCTTCCTCAAATAGAGCATAAAGATGATTATTTCATTATTTGTCGACTATGTAAAAGGATATTTATCAATGCACACAAGAGTCCACAGACTGTACATTCTGTCCATTCTGTACTCACACCAGGTAGTGTCCAGAGCCCATCCTCCTGGTCCCAGACTGCCAGGAACTCCAGAGCAGATCTCTCACTGTCTCTCCACCTGTACATCATCAACAACAGGTTATTATAATATTATAAACTATTAGAGCAGAGCTCTCAGTAGATAAACAACAACAGGTAATTATAATATTATAAACTATTAAAGCAGAGCTCTCAGTAGATAAACAACAACAGGTTATTATAATATTATAAACTATTAGAGCAGAGCTCTCAGTAGATAAACAACAACAGGTTATTATAATATTATAAACTATTAGAGCAGAGCTCTCAGTAGATAAACAACAACAGGTTATTATAATATTATAAACTATTAGAGCAGAGCTCTCAGTAGATAAACAACAACAGGTTATTATAATATTATAAACTATTAGAGCAGAGCTCTCAGTAGATAAACAACAACAGGTTATTATAATATTATAAACTATTAGAGCAGAGCTCTCAGTAGATAAACAACAACAGGTTATTATAATATTATAAACTATTAAAGCAGAGCTCTCAGTAGATAAACAACAACAGGTTATTATAATATTATAAACTATTAAAGCAGAGCTCTCAGTAGATAAACAACAACAGGTTATTATAATATTATAAACTATTAGAGCAGAGCTCTCAGTAGATAAACAACAACAGGTTATTATAATATTATAAACTATTAGAGCAGAGCTCTCAATAGATAAACAACAACAGGTTATTATAATATTATAAACTATTAGAGCAGAGCTCTCAGTAGATAAACAACAACAGGTTATTATAATATTATTTACATTACATTTTACATTTAAGTAATTTAGCAGACGCTCTTATCCAGAGCGACTTACAAATTGGTGCTTTCACCTTATGACATCCAGTGGAACAGCCACTTTACAATAGTGCATCTAGGTCTTTTAAGGGGGGGGGGGGAGGGGGAGAAGGATTACTTTATCCTATCCTAGGTATTCCTTAAAGAGGAAAAACTATTAGAGCAGAGCTCTCAGTAGATAAACAACAACAGGTTATTATAATATTATAAACTATTAGAGCAGAGCTCTCAGTAGATAAACAACAACAGGTAATTATAATATTATAAACTATTAAAGCAGAGCTCTCAGTAGATAAACAACAACAGGTTATTATAATATTATAAACTATTAGAGCAGAGCTCTCAGTAGATAAACAACAACAGGTTATTATAATATTATAAACTATTAGAGCAGAGCTCTCAGTAGATAAACAACAACAGGTTATTATAATATTATAAACTATTAAAGCAGAGCTCTCAGTAGATAAACAACAACAGGTTATTATAATATTATAAACTATTAGAGCAGAGCTCTCAGTAGATCAACAACAACAGAGTACACTGAAACAACACACTATCCATCAACTACACATGGTTTATTCTCCTCAGAGAGTTTTATCCTCTAGCTAACTAAACTACGACTCTTTCCCAAATGGCACCCTATTCCCTATGCAGTGCACTACTATTGACCAGGGCCCATAGGGCTCTAGTTAAATGTAGTGCACTACTACTGACCAGGGCCCATAGGGCTCTAGTTAAATGTAGTGCACCATATAGGGAAAAGGGTGCCATTTGGAATGCATAATAAGCTGTTATCTATCTGTGGAGCCTCGTACCGTGTGAGGACAGGGTCCAGGATCAGGTTTGGACCCAGACAGGTCAGTGCTCCTCTTCCTTTCATGCCTGTCCTGCCTCCTGGGTTTCTACACACGTTAGAGATGACTGATATTAGGCAACAAAACACATTGATTAAAAGATGGTTATAAGCTGTTTCTATGTGTTATGTCTTCATACCTGTAACGCTTTACAGAATCAGGTTCTGATCTGAGGGCGGAAAGCAGAGATACAACAGACACAAATAATGTCATGTGGTCCCAGAGGAAGAATTACACTGTGGATTCCTCATCTATCTGCTCCTGACCCAAACAACTCACCCATCTGTCTGATCCTGGCCCAAACAACTCACCCATCTGTCTGATCCTGGCCCAAACAACTCACCCATCTGTCTGATCCTGGCTGTCTCCATTCAGAACAGGAGGATTGTAAAGGATGAAGTCAACCTGGAACAGAGGAGATGTATTTACTGAAACCAGTAACTCAGCTGTGTCTGAAATAGCTCATATTCCTGTAGAGTGCCATATGTGCTCTGGTCAAAAGAAGTGAACTATAGGAACAGGGTGCGATTTCAAACACAGCCTTAGTAACTCTACTGTGTGGTAAAATAATACGTATGGGGTAATATTAGTCAGGCACCTCCCAGGGCACCTTCGCCTCTAGGAGTTATAATATTAGTCAGGCACCTCCCAGGGCACCTTCGCCTCTAGGAGTTATAATATTAGTCAGGCACCTTCCAGAGCACCTTCTGCTCTAGGAGTTATAATATTAGTCAGGCACCTCCCAGGGCACCTTCTCCTCTAGGAGTTATAATATTAGTCAGGCACCTCCCAGGGCACCTTCTCTTCTAGGAGTTATAATATTAGTCAGGCACCTCCCAGGGCACCTTCTCCTCTAGGAGTTATAATATTAGTCAGGCACCTTCCAGGGCACCTTCTCCTCTAGGAGTTATAATATTAGTCAGGCACCTTCCAGGGCACCTTCTCCTCTAGGAGTTATAATATTAGTCAGGCACCTCCCAGGGCACCTTCTCCTCTAGGAGTTATAATATTAGTCAGGCACCTCCCAGGGCACCTTCTCCTCTAGGAGTAATAATATTAGTCAGGCACCTTCCAGGGCACCTTCTGCTCTAGGAGTTATAATATTAGTCAGGCACCTCCCAGGGCACCTTCTCCTCTAGGAGTAATAATATTAGTCAGGCACCTTCCAGGGCACCTTCTCCTCTAGGAGTTATAATATTAGTCAGGCACCTCCCAGGGCACCGTCTGCTCTAGGAGTTATAATATTAGTCAGGCACCTCCCAGGGCACCTTCTGCTCTAGGAGTTATAATATTAGTCAGGCACCTCCCAGGGCACCTTCTCCTCTAGGAGTTATAATATTAGTCAGGCACCTCCCAGGGCACCTTCTGCTCTAGGAGTTATAATATTAGTCAGGCACCTTCCAGGGCACCTTCTCCTCTAGGAGTTATAATATTAGTCAGGCACCTCCCAGGGCACCTTCTCCTCTAGGAGTAATAATATTAGTCAGGCACCTTCCAGGGCACCTTCTGCTCTAGGAGTTATAATATTAGTCAGGCACCTCACAGGGCACCTTCTGCTCTAGGAGTTATAATATTAGTCAGGCACCTCCCAGGGCACCTTCTCCTCTAGGAGTTATAATATTAGTCAGGCACCTTCCAGAGCACCTTCTGCTCTAGGAGTTATAATATTAGTCAGGCACCTCCCAGAGCACCTTCTGCTCTAGGAGTTATAATATTAGTCAGGCACCTCCCAGGGCACCTTCTCCTCTAGGAGTAATAATATTAGTCAGGCACCTCCCAGGGCACCTTCTCCTCAAGAACAGGGAAGCGAGGGATGGTACTGTCAGGGTAGTCCAGACGCCGGGCGTTGACATGGTAAAACGTCTTCTCTCTCTCTGTCTTCTCTTGTCTATGGGGTTCATTGGGTTCACTTTCAGACCTCTTCAGCTTACCAGGTGAGGCTAGATAGATTACACATAGGACAACATGTAAATACAGCTATCTATCTACAGTATTTACTGTATCTACGGAAACAGAGTCCAGTGAGAGGGGGAATAATGTTCTACTCCAGAAATCAGGACCTCACCCAGCTGTGGAGCCTCCTCTTTAGAGTGTAGACCCTGAGCTTTGAGGGTGTCCATGATCCACTGGAGAGCTCTGGCTGACTGAGAGACCTGGAGAAGTGATAACAATAGTCCTGAATGTGTTTAAAACGTTATAAACACAGTAAGTCAGAGTGATGGGTAAAGTGATGTGGGGGTCAATACCTGCTCCTCCAGTCTGGTCAATCTCTTCACTAAAGCAACCGACCCTGTGGCCTCCTCCCTCTGTAGCAGCTCTGTTATGGTGCAAACCCTGGGGACGAAGACACTGAATCACACAGATCCTAACCCTGGGGACGAAGACACTGAATCACACAGATCCTAACCCTGGGGGAGACACTGAATCACACAGATCCTAACCCTGGGGACGAAGACACTGAATCACACAGATCCTAACCCTGGGGGGTGGGGGACGACGACACTGAATCACATAGATCCTAACCCTGGGGGGGACACTGAATCACACAGATCCTAACCCTGGGGACGAAGACACTGATTCACACAGATCCTAACCCTGGGGGGTGGGGGACGACGACACTGAATCACATAGATCCTAACCCTGGGGGGGGGGGGGACACAGAATCACTGGAGAAGTCCTCATTTTCAACCCTATGTGTCAGGCTGTTTGCGCATTCAACAGGCCAGACAAGTCCAGTTGGGCTGCAGTTGGAACAGAGTAGTACCCAGGTTGGTCATGTATTGCAGAAAAGACACTTCATAAAAACAGAGCAATAAGTTACTTGTTAGCGGTGTCTGCGGTACGTTGCTCCATGCTCTGGCTCTGCTGCTGTCTGCAGGAGAGAAGGTAGTTATCCTTCATAAAGGATTCCCACGACAATAACTCTTCCTCCTCCACCTCAGGCAGCCTCTCCTCTGGAAAAGAGAGGAGGAGAGTGGAGAGGAGAGAAGAAAGGAAAGGAAGAGAGTGGAGAGGAGGAGAGTGGAGAAGGTTAGAGGAGAGGAAGAGTGTGGAGAGGAGGAGAGTGGAGAAGACAGGAGAAGAGTGGAGATGAGGAGAGAGGAGAGTCAAGAGGAGAGAAGGTGTGTGGAGAGGAGAGTCGCGAAGAGGAGAGTGGAGAGGAGTGAGGAGAGGAGGAGAGTGGAGAGAGGATAGGAGGAGAGTGGAGAGGAGTAGAAAAGAGAGGAGAGGAGGAGAGTGGAGAAGATAGTGGAGAGGAGTGAGAAGAGGAGGAGAGTGGATAGGAGAGGAAAGGAGAATGGTGGAGAGGATAGGAGGAGAGTGGAGAGGAGGTGTGTGGAGAGGAGAGACGAGAGGAGGAGAGTGATGATGAGAGTGGAGAGTAGGAGAGTGGAGAGGAGTGAGGAGAGGAGGAAAGTGGTGATGAGAGAGGAGAGTGGGAAGAACAGAGGAGAGGAGGAGAGAAGGAGAGTGGAGAGGAGAGAGTGGAGAGGAGAAGAGAGGAGAGGAGGAGAAAAGGAGAGAGGAGAGGAGAGATGAGAGGATGAGAGAAGGAGAGGAGAGAGTGGAGAGGAGGAGAGTGGAGAGGAGGAGAGTAGAGAGGAGAGTAGAGGGGAGATGAGAGTGGAGGAGAGGAGGAGATGAGAGAGGAGAGGAGGAGATGAGAGAGGAAAGGAGGAGAGTGGAGAGGGGGAGACAAGGAGAGTGGAGAGTGGAGAGGGGGAGAGTGAAGAGGAGAGTGGAAAGAACAGTGGAGAGGAGGAGAGACGAGAGGAGATGAGTATAGTGGAGAGGAGGTGAGTGAATAGGAGAGTGGAGAGGAGAGGGTGGAGAAGAGAGTGGAGAGGAGAGGGGGTGTGTGGAGAGGAGAGGAGAGAGGAGGAGAGTGATAATGAGAGGAGGAGAATGAAGAGGAGAGTGAAGTGGAGAGATGAGGGGAGTGAAAAGGAGAGAGGAGGATAGGAGAGAGGAGAACCCATATGAAATAGAATAGACTGTATAATATATTTAGGACAGAAGAAAGAGCTAACCAGGTTAACAGTTTGAAGGCAGGTTTCCTGGACACAGACGAAGCCTTGTCTTGAAAGTGACTTTTAGTCCAGGACTAGGCTTCATTTGGATTTTATATATTTCAGGACTCACTGAAGGCTCTGTAACTATTGGGGGGTCTCTGCAGCACTATGCGTCTGATGAAGAGGAAGATGTGGGATAGGAGGATGAGTGGAGGGGGGGCAGCGGGTCGGCTGTGGTACTCCTTGATCAGTTCATACCGCTGGAATTTCCAGATGGTGTCTGTGTTATCCTGAACCTCTTGGAAAGTATAGCTGGAGGGTGGAGAGGAAGGGGAAGAGGAAGAAGAGAAGAAGAGTGAAACACGGACAATATGATAGAAAGATGATAGAAAGTGCAGAGATTGATGAATGAAAGGATGGATGGATGGATGGATGGTGGATGGATGGATGGAGGAATGGATGGATGGAGAAATGGAGGAATGGATGGATGGAGAAATGGATGGGTGGGTGGCTGGGTGGATGGATGGATGGATGGATGGATGGATGGATGGATGGATGGATGGATGGATGGATGGATGGATGGATGGATGGATGGATGGATGGATGGTTGGATGGATGGATGGATGGATGGATGGATGGATACATGGACGGATGGATGGATTGATGGCTGGATGGATACATGGATGGATGGATGGTTGGATGGATGGATGGATGGATGGTTGGATGGATGGATGGATGGATACATGGATGGATGGTTGGATGGATGGATGGATGGATGGATGGATACATGGACGGATGGATGGATTGATGGCTGGATGGATACATGGATGGATGGATGGATGGATACATGGACGGATGGATGGATTGATGGCTGGATGGATACATGGATGGATACATGGATGGATGGATGGATTGATGGCTAGATGGATACATGGATGGATTGATGGCTGGATGGATACATGGATGGATGGATGGATGGATGGATAGATGGATGGATACATGGATGGATGGATGGCTGGCTGGCTGGGTGGGTGGATGAGTAGCTGGATGGATGGATTGATTGATCGTTTGATTGATTGATTGATGATTGGAACCTACTTGAAGATTGCTATGAGCAGGTTGAGCAGCAGTATGTTGGCAAACAGCAGGTAGACACACAGTAGGATTATAGTCAGCCACTCAGGGAAGGCAGGCATCTTGTCCTCGTTAAGAATAGGACATTTAGGCTTTTGAGACTCTGTACCATTTACACTGCAGGCCTTGATGTCAAACAGGGCATCTGAAGCAGATAGAGGACCCAACATGGATCAATTACATCGATCAACATCAAGTGTGCCAGTCTGTTTCACCTCTCCTCAAATCAAATCAACTTTTATTTGTCACCAGAAAGTTACAAGCGTACAAATATCAAACCCCGAAGGCATGCTAACCTCTCACCATTACAATAACAGGGGAGGTTAGCATTTTATATCATACCCCCAAGACATGCTAACCTCTCACCATTACAATAACAGGGGAGGTTAGCATTTTATATCATACCCCCAAGACATGCTAACCTCTCACCATTACAATAACAGGGAGGTTAGCATTTTATATCATACCCCAAGACATGCTAACCTCTCACCATTACAATAACAGGGGAGGTTAGCATTTTATATCATACCCCAAGACATGCTAACCTCTCACCATTACAATAACAGGGAGGTTAGCATTTTATATCATACCCCAAGACATGCTAACCTCTCACCATTACAATAACAGGGAGGTTAGCATTTTATATCATACCCCCAAGACATGCTAACCTCTCACCATTACAATAACAGGGGAGGTTAGCATTTTATATCATACCCCCAAGACATGCTAACCTCTCACCATTACAATAACAGGGGAGGTTAGCATTTTATATCATACCCCCAAGACATGCTAACCTCTCACCATTACAATAACAGGGGAGGTTAGCATTTTATATCATACCCCCAAGACATGCTAAACTCTCACCATTTCTGCCCATATCAGATATGTCTATGTCCTAGGAAATGTTCTGGTTACTTGAGTAGCCTGGTCCACATTAGCCTATATTAGCTCAACCGTCCCGCGGGGAGAAAACCTATCCCGTAAAGGATAATCATGGTAGCGTCCGCATTAATGTAGAAGTGTTATTTACCAGTGGTTTCTATTGGGCACAAAATAATCTGAGACCAAAACAAACAGCAAATGCATCCAACAAAGTTTTGAGATGGAGATCATTTTTAAATTTATTTAACCAGGCAAGTCAGTTAAGAACAAATTCTTATTTTCAATGACGGGCCTAGGAACAGTGGGTTAACTGCCTGTTCAGGGGCGGAACAACAGATTTGTACCTTGTCAGCTCGGAGGATATGAACTTGCAACCTTCCGGTTACTAGTCCAACGCTCTAACCACTAGGCTACCCTGCCGCACCATCATACAGCCCTATGGAAAAAACAGGGGCTTTCACACAAGGCACAGTGTTATATTCCATGAAGCGAGCATAAAAGGCACTTGGCTCGTTTGGGAGTTCTGCATCGCTGGGCAACTCACGGCTGCGTTTCCCTTCGTAATCCAATATCATCTACAAGCGTCGAAGCCGGTGTAATTGGATTCCACCTTCCTCCTGTATTATCCTTCTGCATGTTTGATGTCTCAGCTTTCTTGCATGTGTCCATGTCCATGTTTCCGTCCTTGTAAGCGGTAGCCTTTGGTCCAGTGTGATATTGCCTGTAATCTATGGTTTTTGGTATGGATACGTTGTTATAGTCACTGTGGGGACAACATCATCTATGCACTTATTGATGAAGCCTGTGACTGATGTTGTAAACACCTCAATGCTATCAGACCAATCCCAGAACATATTCCAGTCTGTACTAGCAAAACAGTCGTGTAGACTCGCGTCTGCTTCATCGGATTGAGCTGATTCCTCCTGTTTGAGCTTGGTAAACAGGAAGCAGGAGAATGGAATCATGGTCAGATTTGCCAAAGGGAGGAGGGAAGGCCTTGTATGCAATTCTGTGGGTAGAATAAAAGTGGTCTAGTGTTGCAGGAGACGTTAGTAAAAATGAGGTAGAATGGTTTTAAGTCTCCGCCCACCAGAAATGCTGCCTGTTGGGTGAGAGGTTTTTTGTTTGTTTATGGCCCCACACAGTTTGTTGAAGCCAAAGTGGTGTTGGCTTGTGGAGAGATGCAGACAGCCGTGATAATTACGGATGAGAACATTCTTGGTAGATAAAAGAGTCTACAGGCAAAAGCTCCAGATTTCTTTCACACTGGAAGCAGGGCACCAGATGTTGTTTATGAAGAGGCACACCCCTCCCCCTTTGGACTTGCCCGAGGCCTCCTTTGTCCAATCGCGCCGCTGCATGGAGAAACCACTGAGTTCTACGTCCATAGAGTCATCCAGTCACTCCACGCCTGCCAACTTCTTATGGAATTGTCATGTTTGGCAATGGAGTTGGCAAGAGCACAAACATCTGGACCAGGCTACTCAAACAGGAGCACACACACACCTGGACCAGGCTACTCAAACAGGAGCACAAACACACCTGGACCAGGCTACTCAAACAGGAGCAGAAACACACCTGGACCAGGCTACTCAAACAGGAGCACAAACACACCTGGACCAGGCTACTCAAACAAGAGCACAAATACACCTGGACCAGGCTACTCAAACAAGAGCACAAATACACCTGGACCAGGCTACTCAAACAGGAGCACAAACATCTGGACCAGGCTACTCAAACAGGAGCACACACCAACAGTCTGTGTGCTAGTGATTTCCGGCGCCGACAGAGATGGCCGCCTCGCTTCGCGTTCCTAGGAAACTATGCAGTTTTTTGTTTTTTTACGTGTTATTTCTTACATTAGTACCCCAGGTCATCTTAGGTTTCATTACATACAGTCGAGAAGAACTACTGAATATAAGATCAGCGTCAACTCACCATCAGTACGACCAAGAATATGTTTTCCGCGACGCGGATCCTGTGTTCTGCCTTACAAACAGGACAACGGAATGGATCGCATGCAGCGACCCAAGAAAACGACTCCGAAAAAGAGGGAAACGTAGCGGTCTTCTGGTCAGACTCCGGACAAGGGCACATCGCGCACCACTCCCCAGCATTCTTCTTGCCAATGTCCAGTCTCTTGACAACAAGGTTGATGAAATCCGAGCAAGGGTAGCATTCCAGAGGGACATCAGAGACTGCAATGTTCTCTGCTTCACGGAAACATGGCTTACTGGGAAGACGCTATCCGATGCGGTGCAGCCAACGGGTTTCTCCACGCATCGCGCCGACAGAAACAAACATCTTTCTGGTAAGAAGAGCGGCGGGGGCGTATGCCTCATGACTAACGAGACATGGTGTGATGAAGGAAACATACAGGAACTCAAATCCTTCTGTTCACCTGATTTAGAATTCCTCACAATCAAATGTAGACCGCATTATCTTCCAAGAGAATTCTCTTCGATTATAATCACAGCCGTATATATCCCCCCCAAGCAGACACATCGATGGCTCTGAACGAACTTTATTTAACTCTTTGCAAACTGGAAACCATTTATCCGGAGGCTGCATTCATTGTAGCTGGGGATTTTAACAAAGCTAATCTGAAAACAAGACTCCTAAATTTTATCAGCATATCGATTGCGCAACCAGGGGTGGTAAAACCTTGGATCATTGTTACTCTAACTTCCGCGACGCATATAAGGCCCTGCCCCCCCCCTTTCGGAAAAGCTGACCACGACTCCATTTTGTTGATCCCTGCCTACAGGCAGAAACTTAAACAAGAGGCTCCCACGCTGAGGTCTGTCCAACGCTGGTCAGACCAAGCTGACTCCACACTCCAAGACTGCTTCCATCACGTGGACTGGGACATGTTTCGTATTGCGTCAGATGAAAATATTGACGAATATGCTGATTCGGTGTGCGAGTTCATTAGAACGTGCGTCGAAGATGTCGTTCCCATAGCAACGATAAAAACATTCCCAAACCAGAAACCGTGGATTGATGGCAGCATTCGCGTGAAACTGAAAGCGCGAACCACTGCTTTTAATCAGGGCAAGGTGTCTGGTAACATGTCCGAATATAAACAATGCAGCTATTCCCTCCGCAAGGCTATTAAACAAGCTAAGCGTCAGTACAGAGACAAAGTGGAATCTCAATTCAATGGCTCAGACACAAGAGGCATGTGGCAGGGTCTACAGTCAATCACGGACTACAAGAAGAAACCCAGCCCAGTCACGGACCAGGATGTCTTGCTCCCAGGCAGACTAAATAACTTTTTGCCCGCTTTGAGGACAATACAGTGCCACTGACACGGCCTGCAACGAAAACATGCGGTCTCTCCTTCACTGCAGCCGAGGTGAGTAAGACATTTAAACGTGTTAACCCCTCGCAAGGCTGCAGGCCCAGACGGCATCCCCAGCCGCGCCCTCAGAGCATGCGCAGACCAGCTGGCCGGTGTGTTTACGGACATATTCAATCAATCCCTATACCAGTCTGCTGTTCCCACATGCTTCAAGAGGGCCACCATTGTTCCTGTTCCCAAGAAAGCTAAGGTAACTGAGCTAAACGACTACCGCGCCGTAGCACTCACTTCCGTCATCATGAAGTGCTTTGAGAGACTAGTCAAGGACCATATCACCTCCACCCTACCTGACACCCTAGACCCACTCCAATTTGCTTACCGCCCAAATAGGTCCACAGACGATGCAATCTCAACCACACTGCACACTGCCCTAACCCACCTGGACAAGAGGAATACCTATGTGAGAATGCTGTTCATCGACTACAGCTCGGCATTCAACACCATAGTACCCTCCAAGCTCGTCATCAAGCTCGAGACCCTGGGTCTCGACCCCGCCCTGTGCAACTGGGTACTGGACTTCCTGACGGGCCGCCCCAGGTGGTGAGGGTAGGCAACAACATCTCCTCCCCGCTGATCCTCAACACGGGGGCCCCACAAGGGTGCGTTCTGAGCCCTCTCCTGTACTCCCTGTTCACCCACGACTGCGTGGCCACGCACGCTCCAACTCAATCATCAAGTTTGCGGACGACACAACAGTGGTAGGCTTGATTACCAACAACGACGAGACGGCCTACAGGGAGGAGGTGAGGGCCCTCGGAGTGTGGTGTCAGGAAAATAACCTCACACTCAACGTCAACAAAACTAAGGAGATGATTGTGGACTTCAGGAAACAGCAGAGGGAACACCCCCTATCCACATCGATGGAACAGTAGTGGAGAGGGTAGCAAGTTTTAAGTTCCTCGGCATACACATCACAGACAAACTGAATTGGTCCACTCACACTGACAGCGTCGTGAAGAAGGCGCAGCAGCGCCTCTTCAACCTCAGGAGGCTGAAGAAATTCGGCTTGTCACCAAAAGCACTCACAAACTTCTACAGATGCACAATCGAGAGCATCCTGGCGGGCTGTATCACCGCCTGGTACGGCAACTGCTCCGCCCTCAACCGTAAGGCTCTCCAGAGGGTAGTGAGGTCTGCACAACGCATCACCGGGGGCAAACTACCTGCCCTCCAGGACACCTACACCACCCGATGTTACAGGAAGGCCATAAAGATCATCAAGGACATCAACCACCGAACCACTGCCTGTTCACCCCGCTATCATCCAGAAGGCGAGGTCAGTACAGGTGCATCAAAGCTGGGACTGAGAGACTGAAAACAGCTTCTATCTCAAGGCTATCAGACTGTTAAACAGCCACCATTGAGTGGCTGCTGCCAACACACTGTCATTGACACTGACCCAACTCCAGCCACTTTAATAATGGGAATTGATGGGAAATGATGTAAATATATCACTAGCCACTTTAAACAATGCTACCTTATATAATGTTACTTACCCTACATTATTCATCTCATATGCATACGTATATACTGTACTCTACATCATCGACTGCATCCTTATGTAATACATGTATCACTAGCCACTTTAACTATGCCACTTTGTTTACTTTGTCTACATACTCATCTCATATGTATATACTGTACTCGATACCATCTACTGTATGCTGCTCTGTACCATCACTCACTCATATATCCTTATGTACATATTCTTTATCCCCTTACACTGTGTATAAGACAGTAGTTTTAGAATTGTTAGTTAGATTACTTGTTGGTTATCACTGCATTGTCGGAACTAGAAGCACAAGCATTTCGCTACACTCGCATTAACATCTGCTAACCATGTGTATGTGACAAATAAAATTTGATTTGATTTGATTTGATTTGACACACACACCTGGACCAGGCTACTCAAACAGGAGCACAAACACACCTGGACCAGGCTACTCAAACAGGAGCACAAACACATCTGGACCAGGCTACTCAAACAAGAGCACAAATACACCTGGACCAGGCTACTCAAACAGGAGCACAAACACACCTGGACCAGGCTACTCAAACAGGAGCACAAACACACCTGGACCAGGCTACTCAAACAGGAGCACAAATAGAAAGACATAAAAAATAGAAAGACATAAAAAATAGAAATACATAGCTGCATAGGCGATAGGACGGTTCCTATTCATCTGCACATCATTTGATCATGCTTCTACATTTGCATTGCTTGCTGTTTGGGGTTTTAGGCTGGGTTTCTGTACTGCACTTTGTGACATCAGCTGATGTAAGAAGGGCTATATAAATATATTTGATTGATTAATTGATTGATCAGTTGACTTACTGTCGATGTTAGAGGGCATATTCCCGAAGATGATAAGGTATGGTTCGTAGATGACGCCCCGGACGATCCAGTCCAGTCTGTCCTCGTTGTGGATGAGGATGCCCTGCTTAGCAACGCCGTATGCTACCACCCAGATACTCAGCAGGAACATGAAGAAGAACATGTCCAACATCTGGAGGAGAGGAGAGAGATAACAAGTAGTTTAATACCCCATGATGGTCGATAGCAGTCAATTTTAAGAGGGGTAAAATGAGCCATAAATGTTGTTTTTAAGGGATGCATTCAGTATGTTTTTACATACTGGAATGTTCAATTGAACGCAAACATACATGAGAAGGTTTTGTGTTTAGTGATTCTGCCAGATCATGGCCAGTGGAGATAACCAGGAATGTTCAATTGATAAGTGTGTGAATTTGACCAGTTTCCTTTCCTGCTAAGCATTCAAAATGTAACGAGAACTTTTGGTGTCAGTGAAAATTTATGTCGTAAAAAGTACATTATTTTCTTTAGGAATGTAGTTAAGTAAAAGTTGTGAAAAATATAAATAGTCAAGTAAAGTACAGATATCCCAAAATACGACTTAAGTAGTATTTTAAAGTACTTTTACACCACTGGACATATATATCTCAAAGGTTTATCCATGTTTATCCGTCCAGGCCGATATCAAGAACTTTGAACATTTCTTCCGCAAAAACAATCAAGCGCTATGTTGAAACTAGCTCTCATGAGGACCGCTACAGGAAAGGAAGACCCAGAGTTACCTCTGCTGCAGAGGATAAATTCATTAGAGTTACCAGCCTCAGAAATAGAAGCCCAAATAAATGCTTCACAGAGTTCGAGAAACAGACACATCTCAACACCAGCTGTTGAGGAGACTCAGGCCTTCATGGTCACATTGATGCAAAGAAACCACGACTAAAGGACACCAATAAGAAGAAGAGACTTGCTTGGGCCAAGAAACCTGAGCAATGGACATTAGACAGGTGGAAATCTGCCCGTTGGTCTGATGAGTCCAAATGTGAGATTTTTGGTTCCAAGCGCTGTGTCTTTGTAAGACGCAGAATAGGTGAATGGATGATCTCCGCATGTGTGGTTCCCACAGTGAAGCATGGAGGAGGAGATGTGATGGTGTGGGGGTGATTTGCTGGAGACACTGTCTGTGATTTATTTAGAATTCAAGGCATACTTCAAGCCATCCCACCTGGTTTGCGCTTAGTGGGACTATCATTTGTTTTTCCAACAGGACAATGACCCCACACACCTCCAGGCTGTGTAAGGGATATTTTACCAAGAAGGAGAGTGATGTAAGTGGCCTCCCCAATCACCTGACCTCAACCCAATTGAAATGGTTTGGGATGAGTTGGACCACAGAGTGAAGGAAAAGCAGCCAATAAGTGCTCAGCACATGTGGGAACTCCTTCAAGACTGTTGGAAATTCATTCCAGGTGAAGCTGGTTGAGAGAATGCGAAGAGTGTGCAAAGATGTCATCAGGGCAAAGGGAAGAATGTCAAATATAAAATATATTTGATTTGTTTAACACTCTTTTGGGAACTAGTTAAAAAAGCAAAATCAGATTATTATGTTAATACAGTATCTGAATGTACAGGAAATCCAGCTAAATTCTGGAAAGCTGTTAAATCACCGAAGTGTTGTGTCTCCTCTTCTCTCCCATAATAAATTAATTTAGATTCTGTCCCAATTACTGACAAAATGTATATCATTAATCATCATTTTATCTCTACAGGCTTTATATTTGAATGTATTTCAAAGCCAGCTCTTGAAAAGAGTAGTTTGGATGTAGATGGTGAAAATTCACTGATAAAGAAGTCCTGGATGCTTTGTTAACATTAGACATGGGCTGATCATTTGGAGCATCCCTTATTACTGGATCAGTAGCCAACATTTTTTATTTAACATTGTTATCAGGAAGGCATTCGACACTGTTGATCATTATCAAGAGTAGGCCTGGGATATACAGCCTATTTATGGTTTCAGAATTACCTTAGTGACAGAACTCAGGCCATCTTGATAGATGGGGTTAAATCGGAATTATTTTAGCAACAGAACTCAGGCCATCTTGATAGATGGGGTTTA
Organism: Oncorhynchus nerka; assembly: GCF_034236695.1. Lineage (NCBI taxonomy): Eukaryota > Metazoa > Chordata > Actinopteri > Salmoniformes > Salmonidae > Oncorhynchus > Oncorhynchus nerka. Next base: position 58,220,173 of record NC_088396.1, read on the forward strand.
ATCTGAATTATCTTTGCGACAGAACTCAGGCCATCTTGATAGATGGGGTTTAATCTGAATTATTTTAGCAACAGAACTCAGGCCATCTTGATAGATGGGGTTTAATCTGAATTATTTTAGCAACAGAACTCAGGCCATCTTGATAGATGGGGTTAAATCTGAATTTCTTGAGATTCAAAAGGTGTTCCTCAGGGTTCGATAATGGGTCCATTATTGTTCACGTTGTATATTAATGACATAGGAAACACTGTTAAAACTTGTAACATTCATCTCTATGCAGATGACAGAGTTATGTATTCCTGTGCCACCTCGGTGCAGCAAGCCATTTGTGAACGTCAGCATGACTTTGATTCAATTCAGAAATCACTTACAGATCTTAAATTAGTGTTAAATATAAGTAAAACCAAGCTCATGTTGTTCTCTAGGTCACGGAATGTTGACACTGAGGTCCTGCATATCTGTTCTATAAATGGAGCCCACATTGAGCTTGTTTCTCAATATAAGTACCTGGGTGTCTGGATTGATGACAAGTTGTCCTTTGTAATGCATATAAAACATCTGACTAAGAAGCTAAGATTGTTTTTTTATATCGAAATATGCCTAATACCCTGACTACACCGCTTGCGTCGCTTGCGCGAGAGTTGCAAAATAAATTTAGAAATCTATGTTAGTCAATTATTGCACTCACACTGCTCGCACGTGTCAACAAGTGTCTGCATTGCCAAAAGATAAAATAGAAGTCCTTTCTATTTCTGACGCAGATCGCACTTATAGAAGCACGTACCCACGTGTCATCTCCTCATTGGTTATACCCACGTGGGTGATTGAAAGACGAACTATGTTGCCGGTCGTCGTAGTAATACTATGAAAGTTTAGATGCCGATCACCATGTAAGTACAAAGATGAAAAAGCCTGGACGGAGGAGAGATGACTATAAAGAATTCGGTTGACCGTTTTATGTGTGGATTAATTGCCGGAGTAGAGGACCTTGTGCATTTCAGGTAAAATAACAACTCAATGTTTATATCCCAGGATAAATTACCTTGCAACAGCAAGCTAGCTAAATAGGACAAATTAGCTAGCAAGTGCCATAAATGTTTAATGCTTTTCGACCTGTCCCCAAATTTAATGTAATTGGTTCAGAGTTGATTTTGATATTTAACCTGCGTGTCGTGGTCGCGTTTGGTGTAGGGGGATAAAATAATTGTATGCACGATGGTGCACGCGCGCAGCCGGTTTGGGTTCCGTGTTAGTATTAAATATAGGAGAAAGATTGTTCAAACCACGCTTCTCCCTGTATCGGATTTTGGTGGTATTGTTTACATGCTGCACAACCTAAAACCCTTGGTTGCAATCTACCATTCAGTATTATGTTTTATCACAGGGGAATATTTTAGGACTCATCATTGTAGTCTGTATAAAATGTAGGATGTACCTCTCTGTCTGTAAGAAGAGAACACAATAACATGAAGTTAAAACCTGTTAGAGCTACTAGTTCCCCTTTGGGAACTCCCCCCACCCCCCCTGAGCTGTAATGTGGCGCAGGGAACGCAAGAAATAATCCTAAAAATATTTAACCTCCACAGAATCGCTTGAAAAATGGCTCAAATGAAAGATAAAGAAGTTATTTATCTACCCAGCAAGTCAGATTTCTAAAATGTTTTACGGCGAAAACATAGCACATATTTATGTCCAACCACCACTGCATACATACCTCATTAGCATAGCCAAGTAGGAAAAAATATGCAGATAACGTCAGCTAACAAGGAATACACATCATAAACTTTGACTAAATATGCATGTTTTACATATGTATGGCAAGATAAACTTCTTCTAAATGCAATCGCTATTTTACAATTATTTTTAACGTTACATTTGGCCTTCACTAGGCTATAATAGGGAGTCGGCGCTCCCATTTAGCATACTGACTCCTCTATCTTGGAGTCGACAGAAACCCAAAATGAAGACATAAATATTCCCTTACCATGGCTGTTCTTCCTTCAGAAGACCTGGAAGGGTTAATACTCACCAAGTTAGCGTTCAGTTTTCAAGTCTGTGTCTTTCCGTTTTCAAACTAGACACTTTTCGGTCGAAATGTATGCAAATTTCAAGTGGATGCGCACCAAAACGTCGAAAGTATACATTATATTTCGAGTAAACTTGTCAAACTATGTTTATAATTAAGCCTTAACATGTTATAAAGGTCTACAGCAATCGTGAGGGCGAACAGAGAAACACACGTTGTTCAATTCATCCTGAGGGAAAGAGAGAGAAATTTCCCAGCTGGCATTGGTGAAACTTTTTTTTTGCGTCACCGGGACGTTTGGGCACGCTGAACGTCTCGTGAGCGCGCAATTCTCACAGTTACACGCCTCATCGAAAGCAGGCTTCACGCTGAAGACGTAGAAACTGTTTCCATGGTTATAACTGCTTGGGAAGTGTGTATACGATGACGTTGAAGTGGTGGCAACTTTTTTCATTACAAGAGAGACTTTGGGAGAATGCATGCCCTGAGACTTCTGCTTTACATAGAGACAAAATTTAAACGGTTTTATAAGCTTTAGAGTGTTTCCTATTCGATAATAATTTTTATATGCATATATTAGCAACTTTTGACAAAAATTTATCATGTTTTATATGGGTGCCGAATTCCTCCAGAAGGGGCAGTAATTCAGGGCTAGCCCCAATTAATGTGTATCAATCCATCCTCTCACCATTCTCCTGACGATGATGATCTTGGGGCCCAGAGTTTTACTGATGATGAATATGGCCATGAGACGAAGACAGAAGATGATGAAGTCGATACACAGGATGACCTTCCCTGCATAGAACAACCTGGTGGTCAGTCTGCAAGTGAAATATACAGTAGATCAGTTGTATGAGATCATCTCTTGATAGACATTAACCTCTTCAGTCGACCCTCTACTTTTTTGAAAATTTTGTTAAAAATCGCGCAACATTTCAGCGCCCTGCTACTCATGCCAGGAATATAGTACGTTCATATGGTTAGAATGTGTGGATAGGAAACCCTCGGACGTTTTTAAAACTGGTTAAATCACGACTGTGGCTATTACATAACGTGCGTTACATCGGAAAGCGCAGGAAAACCTGATCACAGAAAATGGAAATAAATATCCTTGCGCCACTTCCAGCAATTGTTAACAGTGAGCCGAATTAGATAAGACCGAGCATTCAACTCCCACAGCATCCCCATGTTGTCGAGTATCTTGTGAATTTAATCATCTTTGATTCTTGGTTGAACCGAAAGAGGGGCACCGCTTACCTCCGGTCTCCGCCCAGATCATTCCGGAAGAGCTCTCTCCTGAAATTTTTTCCAAGACGACAGCTAATGATATTTACATCGCCTACGGATGATTTTTATCGCTTATTAACGTTTACTAATACCTAAAGTAGCATTACAAACGTATTTCGAAGTGTTTTGTGAAAGTTTATCGTCTACTTTTGAATTTTAAAAATGACGTTACGTTGTGAAATCGCTGTTTTTTTCGTTTATCACACAGTCTACATATAACGATATCTTGGCTTTATATGGCCCGATTTAATCGAAATAAAGACCCAATAGTGTTTATGGGACATCTAGGAGTGCCAACAAAGAAGATGGTGAAAGGTAATGACTGTTTTCTATTTTATTGTGCGGTTTGTGTAACGCCGAAATGCTAATTATTTTGTTTACGTCCCCTGCTGTGCTTTTCTGTTGTAGTGTATTGGTGCATGCTATCAGATAATAGCTTCTCATGCTGTCGCCGAAAAGCATTTTAAAAATCGGACTTGTTGCCTGGATTCACAACGAGTGTAGCTTTAATTTGATACCCTGCATGTGTATTTTAATGAACTTTTGAGTTTTAACTAATACTATTAGCATTTAGCGTAGCGCATTTGCATTTCCAGAGCTCTAGTTGGGACGCAAGCGTCCCAAGTAGAGGCAACAGGTTAACGCTGGAATCATTAATGGTGAAACTGCTACGGCCATTTGCTGTATTACATTGCTACTGCACATGGAGCTGTTTCCCCACAGCGGAGTCCATCTTTAACGCTAGCTAGCGTTTCCTACAGTGGAGTCCATCTTTAACTCTATCTAGCGTTCCCTACAGCGGAATCCATCTTTAACGCTAGCTAGCTTTTCCTACAGTGGAGTCCATCTTTAACGCTAGCTAGCGTAACCCTACAGTGGATTCCACCTTTAACGCTACCTAGTGTTTCCTACAGCGGAGTCCATCTTTAACGCTAGCTAGTGTTTCTTACAGTGGAGTCCATCTTTAACGCTAGCTAGCGTTTCTTACAGTGGAGTCCATCTTTAACGCTAGCTAGCGTTTCCTACAGTGGAGTCCATCTTTAACGCTAGCTAGCGTTCCCTACAGCGGACTCCATATTTAACGCTAGCTAGCGTTCCCTACAGCGGAGTCCATCTTTAATGCTAGCTACCATTCTCTACAGTGGAGTCTAACTAGCGTTCCTTACAGCGGAGTCCACCTTTAACGCTAGCTAGCGTTTCCTACAGTGGAGTCCATATTTAACGCTAGCCAGCGTTCCCTACAGCGCGGTCCATCTTAAATGTTAGCTACCATTCCCTACAGTGGAGTTCATCTTTAACGCTAGCGAGCGTTAGAGGAAGAAGAACATGAGGAAGAGGAGGCAGCTCACCTGAAGGCCAGGCCGATGATGAAGAGCAGTATGGACAGAAAGTCTAGAATGTTCCACATGTCATTAATGTACATATCAGCCTTCTTACGGAACCCAAACCCATCTGGGTCATGGAACAGCTGAAGGCACAAACAAGACATAGTTAATACTGTAGACACATCCATCTTCTAACGTCATACTCGTTTGGCCAATTTATTTTGGCTAGGATGTGTGTGTGCGTGCACAGGACAATGTGTCTCACCTGTCGGACCTCCTCACAGATCAATGAGATGAGCCAGACATAGAGAAGCCCCTCCCTCCAGGAGGGCGTGGTCTGGAAGTCGATCATCAGCACCACAGAAAACAGCAGCAGGAAGCTGAAGTAGGACAAGATGTTCCAGTAGAACTTCACCTGTATGGGGAGAAGTCAACAGAGGTCAGGGGTCAGGTAAGGGTTAACAGCAACCGTTGAACTTCACCTGGAGAGAGATCAACAGAGGTTAGTGGTGAGGGGTTGGGTAAGGGTTTACCTGAGGAGAGGTGAAGAGGCTGACCAGCCGGGTGGAGACTGTCAACGGCTTCAGACCCAGAGGGTTCCTGGCAGGGAGGTCACTGAGGGGGCAGACGGCAAAGGTGAGAGGTCAGGAGGGAGAGGTCAGGGGTGAGGTGTCAGGTAAGTGTTTATAGCTGCAGAATGTAACTCAATATGCAACAGAAATGTCACCCTTTGTCCTTCTAGTGCACTACTTTAATAGGGAATAGGGGGCCATCTCGGAAAGATCCCCAGTCTACTTTTATAGGGAAGAGGGGGCCATCTGGGACAGACTCTCAGTGTATAATCAGACTCACTGTACAGGATACTTCCTCCTGGTGCAGGCCTGGCTTCCTGTTAATGACTCCATGGTGAGCAGCTCAGCACTCCTCTCTGCCTCTCTCTGGATGGACTCATCACGCCTGGGGGATTAGAGAGGATTTTACTCATCCAGACCCAGAACATGTTCAGCGTTTAGTCATTTATACATCCAGTTAGATTCACTTCCCTGAGTGAGCAAGATGGCAGTTCAGTCTTCTACCATTGGTGTTGCTGCAGCCATGTGGTGTGCCTGAGGTTTTACGACATTCTCTCTCCTCACCCAGACTCTGTCCTCCTATCTCTGGTAAACCACTACATTGTTACAGAGCTGTGGCCAGCAGTACCTACCTGAATCCCAGGAAGCCAGTGTAGATGAGCCGGAAGAACAGCACAGAGTAGCACCCTCCACAGAGGGGTTAGTGGACAGAGGTTAGTTACCTGAATCACAGGAAGCCAGTGTAGATGAGCAGGAAGAACAGCACAGAGTAGCACCCTTCACAGAAGGGTTAGGGGACATGGTTAGGGGTTAGGGGCCGGGGTTAGGGGACAGGGTTAGGGGCCACGGTTAGGGGCCAGTGATAGAGGTTAGGGCTTAGGGGCAAGGTTAGGGATCAGAGATTAGTTACCTGAATCCCAGGAAGCCAGTGTAAATGAGAGGGAAGAACAGCATACATAGCAGCACCCTCCACAGAGGATTGTCCGCCGCCAGCTCCCCACACCAGATCTGGGTCAGGAGAGCCTGGGGGAAACAGAACGGAAGACTCAGGACCAGATCTGGGTCAGGAGTGACTGGGGGAGACAGAACAGACGACTCAGGACCAGTTCTGGATCAGGAGAGCCTGATTCTGGATCAGTTCTGGATCAGGAGAGCCTGAGGTTTTGGGGGAGACAGAACAGACAACTCAGGACCAGTTCTGGATCAGGAGAGCCTGAGATTTTGGGGGAGACAGAACAGACGACTCAGGACCAGTTCTGGATCAGGAGAGCCTGGGGGAGACAGAACAGACGGCTCCGGACCAGTTCTGGATCAGGAGAGCCTGGGGGAGACAGAACAGACGACTCAGGACCAGTTCTGGATCAGGAGAGCCTGAGATTTTGGGGGAGACAGAACAGACGACTCAGGACCAGTTCTGGATCAGGAGAGCCTGGGGGAGACAGAACAGACGACTCAGGACCAGTTCTGGATCAGGAGAGCCTGAGATTTTGGGGGAGACAGAACAGACGACTCAGGACCAGTTCTGGATCAGGAGAGCCTGGAGGAGACAGAACAGACAACTCAGTCACGACCCAATCACAGAAACAGTGCTACACAACACAACACCTGCTTTAGAAACCGTTTAATCCACTACTACTCCACTAGATCTCACAAGACCAAAGGAAGTGTAAGGAAAATATTTGCGAGAAGTGTGATTAATTAAATACAATTCAAAAGGCTAGTGATAATATAACTGGAGTTACCTGAACCCCAGAATGACATTTGACCTACCTGAACCCCAGAGTGAGCAACAAAGCTCTTGTCATCAGCCTCCAGAGCCAGCCTCAGACAAGTGGTTTGACCCCAGGATGAAGAGATCCGGATTAGCAGCCTCTGGGCACGCTCCTCATCACAGCAGTGGCACTTATTGAACACACCTGAGACAACACACACGCACACAGGACATACAATGAACACACCTGATAGACAGGACAAGACAACTCACGGAACACACCTAAGAGAGACAGGACTTGGTCACTCAGTCTCACCACAAGATAACAGGACTGACAGACGGGAGAATAATTTGTCAAATAACAAAGTCTGCTCATTAATTTACAGTGCTTGACTTGGACTGAAATAGATGTCAGTACTCATTTTTGGTGTCGGTACAATTTATATTTAGGTGCAGGGCCCAGTTGCATAAAACCCTTCAGAGTTTACCTTAAGGAATTACCTTAATAACTACATGAATGGAACAATTAATGTATTATGGATTGATTGTTTTGATAGTTGTTATGCTAATGGTGACATGGGTAAAGAATTTGTGTACCAAAGACATTGACACTTTTCTCAGCATGTCCTGGTGAATGAAGAGGGCGAACTCTGATCCTGAGAGTGAAACTGACCTATATCCAAATTGCAATTTTTGATGATAATGATAATACTCAGGAACTGTAGCAAGTTTATGTTAATGGAACATAGAGTCCATGGGCATTGCCTTATAAATAGTGAGATCATGATGCTTGTCCTGGGTCATGTTCATTAGGCACTAAACGGAATAAATCTTATTAAACCTGGAATCACTACCTGGATTTATCCAACAAGATATGCTAATATTAGTTTCGACAGATGGTGCTATAGGGATGGAAATGGCTGCGTCCACCATGCTAACCAACGGGAGTATGCTCAGTTTCAACATGATTTGTTTCGTACTGATGAAAAATGTACTCTGACTTAGATTGCTGAGAATTTCTTAACAATATTTTAATGTCTTATTAAAGCTTGTAGAGAGCTCAGGACCTCAGACTGGGGCAAATGTTAATATGGACAGTATGTCTTAGTGTGACGGCTACTGTAGCGATGGTTAATAAGGACAGTATATATTATTGTGTCGGCTACTGTACCGATGGCGTGTCTCTCATAGTGTTTGGCCAGTTCTCTCATCTCCTCCGCCTCATCCTCCTCTTCCGCTCCTTCCTCAGCCAGCTTCTTCAGGATCTTACTAGCGGCCAGAGCTGCTGACGTACAGTCCCGGGACTGCACACAACGAACAAACATGTTAAGAGTAATAATATTGATTTCTCTAATCATATATTCTTATTTAGTCTGTTTCAAGCATTTTGCTTTAACTGCAGAATGAATACTTTGGGACAACTAGATAACTAGATAACTGGATAACTAGATAGCTAGATAACTGGATAACTGGATAACTAGATAACTAGATAACTGTATAACTAGATAACTGGATAACTGGATAACTAGATAACTAGATAACTGTATAACTAGATAACTGGATAACTGGATAACTAGATAACTAGATAACTGGATAACTGGATAACTAGATAACTGGATAACTGGATAACTGGATAACTAGACAACTAGATAACTGTATAACTAGATAACTGGATAACTGGATAACTAGATAACTAGATAACTAGATAACTGGATAACTAGATAACTAGATAACTAGATAACTGGATAACTAGATAGCTAGATAACTGGATAACTGGATAACTAGATAACTAGATAACTGTATAACTAGATAACTGGATAACTGGATAACTAGATAACTAGATAACTGTATAACTAGATAACTGGATAACTGGATAACTAGATAACTAGATAACTGGATAACTGGATAACTAGATAACTGGATAACTGGATAACTGGATAACTAGACAACTAGATAACTGTATAACTAGATAACTGGATAACTGGATAACTAGATAACTAGATAACTAGATAACTAGATAACTGGATAACTAGATAACTAGATAACTACACCAGACAGTCAGTTCGATATTTAGACTGCCCTGCACTGGTTCCTAACCTACTCTACCTGCTCCCAGGCGATCTCAGCCAGCTCTTTCTGGTTCTGCAGGATGGCCCAGAGGAAAAGGTCTCTGCCTGGGTCTCTGAAAGTCTCCTCTCCCCTTTCTGAATCTCTCCCTGGTCCTCTGTCTGGGTCTGGCGAGGCCTGGAGCTCCAGCTGCTCTTTAGGTGGCAGCTAGCACAGAACAGATAGGTGGGTCAGTAGACAGCACAGAACAGATAGGTGGGTCAGTAGACAGCACAGAACAGATAGGTGGGTCAGTAGACAGCACAGAACAGTTAGGTGGGTCAGTAGACAGCACAGAACAGATAGGTGGGTCAGTAGACAGCACAGAACAGATAGGTGGGTCAGTAGACAGCTAGCACAGAACAGATAGGTGGATCAGTAGACAGCACAGAACAGTTAGGTGGGTCAGTAGACAGCACAGAACAGATAGGTGGGTCAGTAGACAGCACAGAACAGATAGGTGGGTCAGTAGACAGCACAGAACAGATAGGTGGGTCAGTAGACAGCACAGCACAGATAGGTGGGTCAGTAGACAGCACAGCACAGATAGGTGGGTCAGTAGACAGCACAGAACAGATAGGTGGGTCAGTAGACAGCACAGAACAGATAGGTGGGTCAGTAGACAGCACAGAACAGATAGGTGGGTCAGTAGACAACTAGCACAGAACAGATAGGTGGGTCAGTAGACAACTAGCACAGAACAGATAGGTGGGTCAGTAGACAGCACAGCACAGATAGGTGGGTCAGTAGACAGCACAGAACAGATAGGTGGGTCAGTAGACAGCACAGAACAGATAGGTGGGTCAGTAGACAACTAGCACAGAACAGATAGGTGGGTCAGTAGACAGCACAGAACAGATAGGTGGGTTAGTTAGTTAGGTTAGTTAGTTGGGTTAGTTAGGTGGGTTAGTTAGTTGGGTTAGTTAGTTGGGTTAGTTAGTTAGTTAGGTTAGTTAGATATGTTAGTTAGTTAGGTTAGTTAGATAGATAAGTTGCTTTATCTTGGACAGGTCGCAATTGTAAATGAGAACTTGTTCTCAACTTGCCTACCTGGTTAAATAAAGGTGAAATAAAAAAAATAAAAAAATAAAAATGTTAGGTTAGTAACATACTCTGTTTCACGGAATCATGGCTCTCTCCATATATACTGTCCCCGTCCATATATCCAGCTAGGTTCTATGTACATCGCGTGGACAGGAAGAAAGAACTCTCCGGGAAAAAGATAAGTGGAGATGTATGTTTTATGATTAACTACTCATGGTGTGGTTGTGGTAATGTACAGGAACTCAAGTCCTTTAGTTCACCTGACCTGGAATACCTCACCATCAAATGCTGACCGCACCTTCCGAAAGAATTCTCTTCAGTCAACGCCACAGCCGTGTATATTCCTCCTCAAGCCGATACCACGACATCTCTCAAGGAACTACATTGGGCTTTGTGCAAACTGGAAACCGTATATCCAGAGGACGTATTTATTGTAGCTGGGGACTTTAACAAAGCAGATCTGAGTAAATGCTACAGAAGTTTTATCAAAACATCGCCTGCGCTACTGGTGCCTCAAAAACTCTCAACCATTCCTACTCATGCAAAACACCAGTCTCAATGTCAACAGTGAAGAGGCGACTCTGGGATGCAGGCCTTCTAGGCAGAGTTCATCAATTAGCCTTTTAAAATGATAACCTTGGATTAGCTAACACAACGTGGAGTGATTGTTGCTGTTAATGGGCCTCTAGATATTCCATAAACAATCTGCCGTTTCCAGCTACAATAGTAATTTACAACATTAACAATGTCTACACTGTATTTCTGATCAATTTGATGTTATTTTAATGGACAATTTTTTTTGTTTTTCTTTCAAAAACAAGGACATTTGTAAGTGACCCTAAACTTTTGAACAGTAGTGTGTGTATGTACATAAAAATATATCACTCCTGTCTCCTGTCTCCGACAGGGTCTCTATTTTTTAATTCCATTCTTTTACATTTCAGATTATTTTACTGAACTGTTGGAGCTGGGAACACAAGCTTTACGCTACACCCGCAATAACATCTGTTAAATATGTGTATGGACCAATCACATCTGTTAAATATGTGTATGGACCAATCACATCTGTTAAATATGTGTATGGACCAATCACATCTGTTAAATATGTGTATGGACCAATCACATCTGATAAATATGTGTATGGACCAATCACATCTGTTAAATATGTGTATGGACCAATCACATCTGTTAAATATGTGTATGGACCAATCACATCTGTTAAATATGTGTATGGACCAATCACATCTGTTAAATATGTGTATGGACCAATCACATCTGTTAAATATGTGTATGGACCAATCACATCTGTTAAATATGTGTATGGACCAATCACATCTGTTAAATATGTGTATGGACCAATCACATCTGTTAAATATGTGTATGGACCAATCACATTTGTTAAATATGTGTATGGACCAATCACATCTGTTAAATATGTGTATGGACCAATCACATCTGTTAAATATGTGTATGGACCAATAAAAGCTGTTAAATATGTGTATGGACCAATAAAAGCTGTTAAATATGTGTATGGACCAATAACATCTGTTAAATATGTGTATGGACCAATAACATCTGTTAAATATGTGTATGGACCAATCACATCTGTTAAATATGTGTATGTGGTCAATACAATTTAATTTGGTTTTGATTTGATTTGATTAGGTGGACAGCTATAGAAACCAGACACATATAGTCTCTATAAAGTATATCTAGCCGGCAGCTACAGAAATCGGAGACATGTGACTCACCAGCTGGATTCGGTCTTTGAAATTGTGTTTTTTTTTACATTGGATAAAAGTAGAGACTCAGAGCTACAAAATGGTATACCATACACTGCGTTTGATGAACAATGGGAAAGTAATTCTGCTTTGAAAGTTGATTAACTTGTAAACACACTTTTGAGAAAATGGCCTTTGAATGTTTTGATACCTAGTGAAGAGCTCTTCTTTGTCTACACCCATTCAGCATTGTTCACACCCCCTTAAGCTTTAGCCCCACCCATCTTGTTTCGCTCTCGAAGGGCACACTCGACGCTCTGGCCGATGATTTGTTTACCTCTGGATAACAGGAAAACAGCCTAACCAGCTCTGCTGGCAACAATTTCATTACTCTTTTTTGCCGACGTTTACTGACATATTCAACGGGTGTTGTACACTTTAGCTTAAGACGTGTAGCTACCTAGCTAGGTAAACAATGAACCTAGCTAGGCAAACAATGCGTGAGATCACACACGTCACGTAACATTAGCTAACGAGCCAGCCAGCTAACGTTATCTAGTTAAACAATAATGAACATAGTGCCAAATCACGTATTGACTACACTCCATGAATCTGCTGGGAGCTAACCAACCAGGTTCAATGTCAGCTAGCTAACATTAGGCTCTAACTAGCAAAGCAAAAGGCTCCAGGATACAAATAATAACATCATACACAACGTTAGCTAGGGAGCCATCCAGCTAACGTTAGCTAGCTAGCTAACAATACACTTTAGCTTAAAACATGTTGCTAGCTAGCTAGGTAAACAATAAGCCTAACTAGGTAAATAACGTGTAAGATCACACACGTCACCTAACGTTAGCTAATGAGCCAGCCAGTTAACGTTAGCTAGTTAAACAACAATGAACATAGTGCCAAATCATGTCGTTACTATCTTACATGAATCTGCTGAGAACTAAACAACCAGGTTCAATGTTAGCTAGCTAACATTAGGCTCTAACTAGCAAAGCAACCGGTTCTGGGATACGAATAATAACATCATACACAACGTTAGCTAGGGAGCCAGCCAGCTAACATCAGCTAGCTAGCTAACAGCACACTTTAGCTTGAAATGAAACCACTTTGTCAAAATGATAAACGTGTAATATCTGAAAAATGTAACTAGCTAACGCTAGACTATCTTACCTTTATACATCATCGCGCATGATGGATGCGTCTCCCTGTCATGGATGCCATGCCATGGTGGCCCTTAGTTTGAAGATGTAATCCAGAGACAGGTGTTTCCTCCATGTCTTTAGCTATCATAATCTAATTCCACTGATTTAAAAACTTGATCCTCCAGAAAGTGGAGAACAACACTTATACAGCTCCACTAGACAATATTTTATTTTTAAAGCCACGTTTGACAGGATTACCAATACAGACTGACTAGCTCAAATAGACAGAAGCCTTCTGTATGGCAGATCAATCCGAACTTCTCTCGGCATGTCCAGCATACTCATAATCTCAGCCAATCATGGCTAGTGAGAACGTTGTTGTCTTTTTCTGTGGCTTAACCAACAAGGCTCGTAGTTTAACAATGTTATTCGTATTTACAGATGGCATACAACTTTGATATTAAGACACATGAAATTTCACATGTTCCAGAAGGCATTTCTGCCAAAAACCGCATTTTGATAAAATATACATTTAAAAAACATTCAAATGGCTCTCTTGTGAAGTCATTACTTGCGACATACGCCTACTTTTCTGAAACGGGTCACATATAGTCTCTATAAGGTATATCTAGCTAGCTGCTACAGAAACCATAGACATATAGTCTCTATAAGGTATATCTAGCTAGCTGCTACAGAAACCATAGACATATAGTCTCTATAAGGTATATCTAGCTAGCTGCTACAGAAACCATAGGCATAGCTAGCTGCTACAGAAACCATAGACATATAGTCTCTATAAGGTATATCTAGCTAGCTGCTACAGAAACCATAGACATATAGTCTCTATAAGGTATATCTAGCTAGCTGCTACAGAAACCATAGACACATAGTCTCTATAAGGTATATCTAGCTAGCTGCTACAGAAACCATAGACATATAGTCTTTATAAGGTCTATCTAGCTGGCAGCTACACGAGACATCCAAATAACTGGCCACGATATTATGACCCCACACCAGATCCACTGCTTCTGTCACCATGGCGATGCTGTCTGACACAGTTTGATACTCACTGTGACAGCGACATCCTCCTTGGGTTCCTTTGGGTACCTGGTGGAGTGCAGGCCAGGCAGGGGGTAGAGGGGCTGGGTGAAACTGCCCAGTAGGTGGCGTATCTCATCCGAGACGTGACTGAGAGAGATGGTCCTCCCTGCAGCACCCCGAGGACTCAGAGTCTGACTACGTCGACTCTTCTCGGTCTGGATGCGCTTGGCTAGGCGGCGTGGGAAGAAGCAGGAAGTGGGCAGCTGGGTGTAGAGGTCACACAGAGTGGTCTGGTCCCCCAGGAACTCTCTCAGACACACTCCGTTCTCCAGGAGCAGCCGGACAAATTGCGGCTTGTGGCCCAGCAGGGCTGAGAACATGGCCTGATGCAGGTCACTGGACTGGACAGGAGAAGAGTGATTTCTTCAACATGATAACAATACTGTAATCTTGGAATTACCTTTTAAAATATTAAATTTAGTCTATTACCATTGACTCTGTACCGGTACCCCCTGTATATAGCCTCCACATTGACTCTGTACCGGTACCCCCTGTATATAGCCTCCACATTGACTCTGTACCGGTACCCCCTGTATATAGCCTCCACATTGACTCTGTACCGCTACCCCCTGTATATAGCCTCCACATTGACTCTGTACCGGTACCCCCTGTATATAGCCTCCACATTGACTCTGTACCGTAATACCCTGTATATTCCAAATTCAACACCTGCGATTACTGTTTGCCTCGCTGTATGTCTCTCTCAGATGTCAATATGCCTTGTATACTGTTGTTCAGGTTAGTTATCATTGTTTTAGTTCACAATGGAGCCCCTAGACCCACTCTGCATACCCCTGTTACCTCCTTTGTCCCACCTCCCACACATGCGGTGACCTCACCCATTACAACCAGCATGTCCAGAGATACAACCTCTCTCATCATCACCCAGTGCCTGGGCCTACCTCTGCTGTACCCGCACCCCACCATACCCCTGTCTGCGCATTATGCCCTGAATATATTCTACCATGCCCAGAAACCTGCTCCTCTTATCCTCTGCCCCCAACGCTCTAGGCGACCAGTTTTGATAGCCTTTAGCCGCACCCTCATACTACTCCTTCTCTGTTCCGCGGGTGATGTGGAGGTAAACCCAGGCCCTGCATGTCCCCAGGTACCCTCATTTGTTGACTTCTGTGATCGAAAAAGCCTTGGTTTTATGCATGTCAACATCAGAAGCCTCCTCCCCAAGTTTGTTTTACTCACTGCTTTAGCACACTCTGCTAACCCTGATGTCCTTGCCGTGTCTGAATCCTGGCTCAGGAAGGCCACCAAAAATTCAGAGATTTCCATACCCAACTATAACATCTTCCGTCAAGATAGAACTGCCAAAGGGGGCGGAGTTGCAGTCTACTGCAGAGATAGCCTGCAAAGTAATGTCATACTTTCCAGGTCCATACCCAAACAGTTCGAACTACTAATTTTGAAAATTACCCTCTCCAGAAATAAGTCTCTCACTGTTGTCGCCTGCTACCGACCACCCTCAGCTCCCAGCTGTGCCCTGGACACCATTTGTGAATTGATCGCCCCCCATCTAGCTTCAGAGTTTGTTCTGTTAGGTGACCTAAACTGGGATATGCTTAACACCCCGGCAGTCCTACAATGTAAGCTAGATGCCCTCAATTTCACTCAAATCATCAAGGAACCCACCAGGTACAACCCTAACTCTGTAAACAAGGGCACCCTCATAGACGTCATCCTGACCAACTGGCCCTCCAAATACACCTCCGCTGTCTTCAACCAGGAACTCAGCGATCACTGCCTCATTGCCTGTATCCGCCACGGAGCCGCAGTCAAACGACCACCCCTCATCACTGTCAAACGCTCCCTAAAACACTTCTGTGAGCAGGCCTTTCTAATCGACCTGGCCCGGGTATCCTGGAAGGACATTGACCGTATCCGATCAGTTGAGGATGCCTGGTCATTCTTTAAAAGTAACTTCCTCACCATTTTAGATAAGCATGCTCCGTTCAAAAAATGCAGAACCAAGAACAGATACAGCCCTTGGTTCACTCCAGACCTGACTGCCCTCGACCAGCACAAAAACATCCTGTGGCGGACTGCAATAGCATCGAATAGCCCCCGTGATATGCAACTGTTCAGGGGAAGTCAGGAACCAATACACGCAGTCAGTCAGGAAAGCTAAGGCCAGCTTCTTCAGGCAGAAGTTTGCATCCTGTAGCTCCAACTCCAAAAAGTTCTGGGACACTGTGAAGTCCATGGAGAACAAGAGCACCTCCTCCCAGCTGCCCACTGCACTGAGGCTAGGTAACACGGTCTCCACCGATAAATCCACGATTATCGAAAGCTTCAATAAGCACTCAACGGCTGGCCATGCCTTCCGCCTGGCTACTCCAACCTCGGCCAACAGCTCCGCCCCCGTAGCTCCTCGCCCAAGCCTCTCCAGGTTCTCCTTTACCCAAATCCAGATAGCAGATGTTCTGAAAGAGCTGCAAAACCTAGACCCGTACAAATCAGCTGGGCTTGACAATCTGGACCCTCTATTTCTGAAACTATCTGCCGCCATTGTCGCAACCCCTATTACCAGCCTGTTCAACCTCTCTTTCATATCGTCTGAGATCCCCAAGGATTGAAAGCTGCCGCAGTCATCCCCCTCTTCAAAGGGGAGACACCCTGGACCCAAACTGCTACAGACCTATATCCATCCTGCCCTGCCTATCTAAGGTCTTCGAAAGCCAAGTCAACAAACAGGTCACTGACCATCTCGAATCCCACCGTACCTTCTCCGCTGTGCAATCTGGTTTCCGAGCCGGTCACGGGTGCACCTCAGCCACGCTCAAGGTACTAAACGATATCATAACCGCCATCGATAAAAGACAGTACTGTGCAGCCGTCTTCATCGACCTCGCCAAGGCTTTCGACTCTGTCAATCACCATATTCTTATCGGCAGACTCAATAGCCTCGGTTTCTCGGATGACTGCCTTGCCTGGTTCACCAATTACTTTGCAGACAGAGTTCAGTGTGTCAAATCGGAGGGCATGCTGTCCGGTCCTCTGGCAGTCTCTATGGGGTGCCACAGGGTTCAATTCTCGGGCCGACTCTTTTCTCTGTATATATCAATGATGTTGCTCTTGCTGCGGGCGATTCCCTGATCCACCTCTACGCAGACGACACCATTCTATATACTTTCGGCCCGTCATTGGACACTGTGCTATCTAACCTCCAAACGAGCTTCAATGCCATACAGCACTCCTTCCGTGGCCTCCAACTGCTCTTAAACGCGAGTAAAACCAAATGCATGCTTTTCAACCGATCGCTGCCTGCACCCGCATGCCCGACTAGCATCACCACCCTGGATGGTTCCGACCTTGAATATGTGGACATCTATAAGTACCTAGGTGTCTGGCTAGACTGCAACCTCTCCTTCCAGACTCACATCAAACATCTCCAATCGAAAATCAAATCAAGAATCGGCTTTCTATTCCGCAACAAAGCCTCCTTCACCCACGCCGCCAAGCTTACCCTAGTAAAACTGACTATCCTACCGATCCTCGACTTCGGTGATGTCATCTACAAAATGGCTTCCAACACTCTACTCAGCAAACTGGATGCAGTCTATCACAGTGCCATCCGTTTTGTCACCAAAGCACCTTATACCACCCACCACTGCGACTTGTATGCTCTAGTCGGCTGGCCCTCGCTACATATTCGTCGCCAGACCCACTGGCTCCAGGTCATCTACAAGTCCATGCTAGGTAAAGCTCCGCCTTATCTCAGTTCACTGGTCACGATGGCAACACCCATCCGTAGCACGCGCTCCAGCAGGTGTATCTCACTGATCATCCCTAAAGCCAACACCTCATTTGGCCGCCTTTCGTTCCAGTACTCTGCTGCCTGTGACTGGAACGAACTGCAAAAATCGCTGAAGTTGGAGACTTTTATCTCCCTCACCAACTTCAAACATCAGCTATCCGAGCAGCTAACCGATCGCTGCAGCTGTACATAGTCTATTGGTAAATAGCCCACCCATTTTCACCTACCTCATTCCCATACTGTTTTTATACTGTTTAAAAAAAAAAAAATTTTTTATTTACTTTTCTGCTCTTTTGCACACCAATATCTCTACCTGTACATGACCATCTGATCATTTATCACTCCAGTGTTAATCTGCAAAATTGTATTATTCGCCTACCTCCTCATGCCTTTTGCACACATTGTATATAGACTGACCATTTTTTTTTCTACTGTGTTATTGACTTGTTAATTGTTTACTCCATGTGTAACTCTGTGTTGTCTGTTCACACTGCTATGCTTTATCTTGGCCAGGTCGCAGTTGCAAATGAGAACTTGTTCTCAACTAGCCTACCTGGTTAAATAAAGGTGAAATAAAAAAATAAAATAAAAAAATATATAGCCTCCACATTGACTCTGTACTGTAATACCCTGTATATAGCCTCCACATTGACTCTGTATCGGTACCCCCTGTATATAGCCTCCACATTGACTCTGTACCGGTACCCCCTGTATATAGCCTCCACATTGACTCTGTACCGGTACCCCCTGTATATAGCCTCCACATTGACTCTGTACCGTAATACCCTGTATATAGCCTCCACATTGACTCTGTATCGGTACCCCCTGTATATAGCCTCCACATTGACTCTGTACCGGTACCCCCTGTATATAGCCTCCACATTGACTCTGTACCGGTACCCCCTGTATATAGTCTCCACATTGACTCTGTACCGGTACCCGTGTATATAGTCTCCACATTGACTCTGTACCGGTACCCCCTGTATATAGCCTCCACATTGACTCTGTACCAGTACCCCCTGTATATAGCCTCCACATTGACTCTGTACCGGTACCCCCTGTATATAGTCTCCACATTGACTCTGTACCGGTACCCCCTGTATATAGTCTCCACATTGACTCTGTACCAGTACCCCTGTATATAGCCTCCACATTGACTCTGTACCGGTACCCCCTGTATATAGTCTCCACATTGACTCTGTACCGCCCCTGTATATAGTCTCCACATTGACTCTGTACCGGTACCCCCTGTATATAGCCTCCACATTGACTCTGTACCGGTACCCCCTGTATATAGTCTCCACATTGACTCTGTACCGGTACCCCCTGTATATAGTCTCCACACTGACTCTGTACCGGTACCCCCTGTATATAGCCTCCACATTGACTCTGTAAAGGTACACCCTGTATATAGCCTCCACATTGACTCTGTACCGGTACCCCCTGTATATAGCCTCCACATTGACTCTGTACCGGTACCCCCTGTATATAGTCTCCACATTGACTCTGTACCAGTACCCCCTGTATATAGCCTCCACATTAACTCTGTACCGGTACCCCCTGTATATAGTCTCCACCTTGACTCTGTACCGGTACCCCCTGTATATAGTCTCCACATTGACTCTGTACCGGTACCCCCTGTATATAGCCTCCACATTGACTCTGTACCGGTACCCCCTGTATATAGTCTCCACATTGACTCTGTACCGGTACCCCCTGTATATAGTCTCCACACTGACTCTGTACCGGTACCCCCTGTATATAGCCTCCACATTGACTCTGTATCGGTACCCCCTGTATATAGCCTCCACATTGACTCTGTACCGGTACCCCCTGTATATAGCCTCCACATTGACTCTGTACCGGTACCCCCTGTATATAGTCTCCACATTGACTCTGTACCGGTACCCGTGTATATAGTCTCCACATTGACTCTGTACCGGTACCCCCTGTATATAGCCTCCACATTGACTCTGTACCAGTACCCCCTGTATATAGCCTCCACATTGACTCTGTACCGGTACCCCCTGTATATAGTCTCCACATTGACTCTGTACCGGTACCCCCTGTATATAGTCTCCACATTGACTCTGTACCAGTACCCCCTGTATATAGCCTCCACATTGACTCTGTACCGGTACCCCCTGTATATAGTCTCCACATTGACTCTGTACCGGTACCCCCTGTATATAGTCTCCACATTGACTCTGTACCGGTACCCCCTGTATATAGCCTCCACATTGACTCTGTACCGGTACCCCCTGTATATAGTCTCCACATTGACTCTGTACCGGTACCCCCTGTATATAGTCTCCACACTGACTCTGTACCGGTACCCCCTGTATATAGCCTCCACATTGACTCTGTAAAGGTACACCCTGTATATAGCCTCCACATTGACTCTGTACCGGTACCCCCTGTATATAGCCTCCACATTGACTCTGTACCGGTACCCCCTGTATATAGTCTCCACATTGACTCTGTACCAGTACCCCCTGTATATAGCCTCCACATTAACTCTGTACCGGTACCCCTGTATATAGTCTCCACCTTGACTCTGTACCGGTACCCCCTGTATATAGTCTCCACATTGACTCTGTACCGGTACCCCTGTATATAGCCTCCACATTGACTCTGTACCGGTACCCCCTGTATATAGTCTCCACATTGACTCTGTACCGGTACCCCCTGTATATAGTCTCCACACTGACTCTGTACCGGTACCCCCTGTATATAGCCTCCACATTGACTCTGTAAAGGTACACCCTGTATATAGCCTCCACATTGACTCTGTACCGGTACCCCCTGTATATAGCCTCCACATTGACTCTGTACCGGTACCCCCTGTATATAGTCTCCACATTGACTCTGTACCAGTACCCCCTGTATATAGCCTCCACATTAACTCTGTACCGGTACCCCCTGTATATAGCCTCCACATTGACTCTGTACCGGTACCCCCTGTATATAGCCTCCACATTGACTCTGTACCGGTACCCCCTGTATATAGTCTCCACATTGACTCTGTACCGGTACCCCCTGTATATATTGTTATTATGTTGTTAGACTGTGCTGGTAGACTATGCAGGTAGACTATGCAGGTAGACTGTGCTGGTAGACAATGCAGGTAGACTGTGCAGGTAGACTGTGCAGGTAGACTGTGCAGGTAGACTATGCAGGTAGACAATGCAGGTAGACTATGCTGGTAGACTATGCAGGTAGACTATGCAGGTAGACTATGCTGGTAGACTGTGCTGGTAGACTGTGCTGGTAGACTGTGCTGGTAGACTATGCAGGTAGAACATGCAGGTAGACTGTGCAGGTAGACCATGCAGGTAGACTGTGCAGGTAGACTATGCAGGTAGACTGTGCTGGTAGCCTTTGCAGGTAGACTATGCAGGTAGACCATGCAGGTAGACTGTGCAGGTAGACTATGCAGGTAGGCTGTGCTGGTAGACTGTGCTGGTAGACCATGCAGGTAGACCATGTAGGTAGACTATGCAGGTAGACTGTGCAGGTAGCCTGTGCTGGTAAACTGTGCTGGTAGACTATGCAGGTAGGCTGTGCTGGTAAACTGTGCTGGTAGACTGTGCTGGTAGACTATGCAGGTAGACTATGCAGGTAGCCTGTGCTGGTAGGCTGTGCTGGTAAACTGTGCTGGTAGACTATGCAGGTAGGCTGTGCAGGTAGACTATGCAGGTACTCTGTGCTCTATCACCACCCTGTGAAGTTCATCAAGCCCATCACCGTGCTCTATCACCACCCTGTGAAGTTCATCAAGCTCATCACTGTGCTCTATCACCACCCTATGAAGTTCATCAAGCTCATCACTGTGCTCTATCACCACCCTGTGAAGTTCATCAAGCCCATCACTGTGCTCTATCACCACCCTGTGAAGTTCATCAAGCTCATCACTGTGCTCTATCACCACCCTGTGAAGTTCATCAAGCCCATCACTGTGCTCTATCACCACCCTGTGAAGTTCATCAAGCCCATCACTGTGCTCTATCACCATCCTGTGAAGTTCATCAAGCTCATCACTGTGCTCTATCACCACCCTGTGAAGTTCATCAAGCCCATCACTGTGCTCTATCACCACCCTGTGAAGTTCATCAAGCCCATCACTGTGCTCTATCACCACCCTGTGAAGTTCATCATTTATTTAATCTGTAGCCTAATAAACTGCATGGTTTCCCAAGTCGTAGTGGAAGGACCACACAACATATCATCGCGTGACTTTACTTCCCTATGCTGGTTATTATATTATGATATATATAATATATATATTATTATTATTATATATATTATTATATCAACACTTGCACATATAAAGGATTTCCATTTCTCACATTATTAATTTTACTGACACAAAAAGATCCCAACATGTCAAATTAACATATTTATACAATTGTACCGAAACTTCCTGTTTTCATCACATCGTGATTTTGTTTTTATACAGTATGACTTCACTCGCATAAAAACTGTGTATCTAATGTTTAAAAAAAAAAATTTGATCAAATTATACCCCACTTTCGTGGTATCCAATTCTATAGTTATGACCTTCTCTCATTGCAGTAACTCCCGAAAGGGCTTGGAAGAGCCTCAGTGCTTCTTTTACACACGGCTCTGATTGAAAGTTAGCCGAACCTACCTTCCACTGGCTATCCTCAGTGAAGATGTCAGTCTTAGCGATGTCCACTCTGTT
Source organism: Oncorhynchus nerka (assembly GCF_034236695.1). Classification (NCBI taxonomy): domain Eukaryota; kingdom Metazoa; phylum Chordata; class Actinopteri; order Salmoniformes; family Salmonidae; genus Oncorhynchus; species Oncorhynchus nerka. The sequence continues at coordinate 58,242,694 of NC_088396.1, forward strand.
CCAGGCTACGGCTAGCTCCAGTTGTCTCTCCCAGCGCTCCATCCCAACAGACTCACTGCTCCTGTTGGCTGGGAGGGGAAGAGGAGAAGAGAGAGAGATAAACCTGGATTAGAACTAAGGCTGCGGTGTTTCCCGGAAGTCTAGACCTTATAACCAAGGCAACCAGGTGCTGATCAGGTTGCGTGTGCAGTTCAAAACTGATATGGAAACTGATATACATTCTTCCAATGTGGAATTTAGAAAGTGACTTACTCTGCATAATTTAGCCGTAATGCGAATGCTTAGAGCTTAATATGAGACAGCCTGCATTAGTCTGGTAATATGTGACACCGTGATGCATCAGAATGTCCAGATGAGGCACTCAGATTCTTCTAGATGGCGACGAATGAGACTAATTACAGAACGTCTCAGTCTGAGAGACATCCTAAACTCAATCATCTACTTCAGGAAGTGTCAAGAAGAGTCTAAGGTTTCAACATTAACACACTGTCTGGAAACCAAGCGGACAAAGTGCTGCTCATGTACTCAGCATGAGTAATGTAACTCTGACTCAGCAAAAGAGCCTGTTATTCTGAGGTACTCAGCATTAGTAATGTTTCTCTGTGACTCAGCAGAAGAACCTGTTATTCTGAGAAGCTACAAGGCCTGGTTGTTACCTTTGAGCAGCGCCTGGAGAATGGCCACATCAACATCACCGTGGTTGTCTTCACTCATACGGAACACTGTCAGTAGCTGAGGCATCCTGATGATGTCCTGAATCTGGAATAAAGGACTGAAACTCAGCTACAATATAAAGTATTCACTTTAAGAAGGAGCTCCATGTATTTACTAACCGTGTGAAACCAGAATGACCGGCTGGTTTAACAAGGCTATGTATTACCTTCTTGGTCCATTCTATGATCTTGAGCTCTGTGAAGGATTCATACTCCAGACCGAAGAACCGTTTCATTAGCTGGTGGACGACAGACAGGGTAACCTTGGTAACGGGGAGACCAGCCACATGGGCGAGGACGTCCGCAAGTCTCCCTGACCCTTCCAGGACGACACAGGGGGTCCTGTTCAGCATGGCACCGTAGATGGTCTGAGGTGGGGTGATGCGTGAGAAGAGAGGTCAGGGGTCTAAGGTCACAGTGCACGAGACCATCCAGTCAGAAGAATACGATGAAGAAATTCAACTACTGATTCAACTACTGACCTGGTCCCCCATTCAGCACCACACACATGATATTCACACTGAGAGTGCCTGGTCCCCCATTCAGCACCACACACATGATATTCACACTGAGAGTGCCTGGTCCCCCATTCAGCACCACACACATGATACTCACACTGAGAGTGCCTGGTCCCCCATTCAGCACCACAGACTGATGATACTCACACTGAGAGTGCCTGGTCCCCCATTCAGCATCACACACATGATACTCACACTGAGAGTGCCTGGTCCCCCATTCAGCATCACAGACTGATGATACTCACACTGAGAGTGCCTGGTCCCCCATTCAGCATCACACACATGATACTCACACTGAGAGTGCCTGGTCCCCCATTCAGCATCACAGACTGATGATACTCACACTGAGAGTGCCTGGTCCTCCATTCAGCATCACACACATGATACTCACACTGAGAGTGCCTGGTCCTCCATTCAGCATCACAGACTGATGATACTCACACTGAGAGTGCCTGGTCCCCCATTCAGCACCACACACATGATACTCACACTGAGAGTGCCTGGTCCCCCATTCAGCACCACACACATGATACTCACACTGAGAGTGCCTGGTCCCCCATTCAGCACCACACACATGATACTCACACTGAGAGTGCCTGGTCCTCCATTCAGCATCACAGACTGATGATACTCACACTGAGAGTGCCTGGTCCTCCATTCAGCATCACAGACTGATGATACTCACACTGAGAGTGCCTGGTCCCCCATTCAGCATCACACACATGATACTCACATTGAGAGTGCCTGGTCCCCCATTCAGCATCACACACTGATGATACTCACACTGAGAGTGCCTGGTCCCCCATTCAGCATCACAGACTGATGATACTCACACTGAGAGTGCCTGGTCCCCCATTCAGTATCACAGACTGATGATACTCACACTGAGAGTGCCTGGTCCTCCATTCAGCATCACAGACTGATGATACTCACACTGAGAGTGCCTGGTCCTCCATTCAGCATCACACACATGATACTCACACTGAGAGTGCCTGGTCCCCCATTCAGCATCACAGACTGATGATACTCACACTGAGAGTGCCTGGTCCCCCATTCAGCACCACACACACTACTGGGATCCTCACTCCACTCTCTGGAGGAGACAGACAGACAGACAGACAGACAGACAGACAGACAGACAGACAGACAGACAGACAGACAGACAGACAGACAGACAGACAGACAGACAGACAGACAGACAGACAGACAGACAGACAGACAGACAGACAGGTACTCGGCTTAACTCTGTTTCTTGAACTGTATTGTTGGTTAAGGGCTTGTAAGTAAAGCATTTCATGGTATTCGGCGCATGTGGAAATTTTGATTTGATTTGATAGACAGAGTCACACAAACACAGACACAGATGGGGGACTGACAGCAGACAGCACTGTGAATTACTGACAAACGGTTGCTGTGATTCTCATGTTTCTCTAACAAGGACACAAGCACAGAAAGATTAGAGAGAGAAAGAGAGAGAGATATCGATCACAATCCTACCTCTGTTTCCCAGAGGCTGCTGGGAGATTAGTCTCTCTAGTCGGGAGCATAGTTCTATCTCGACTCCGTAGCATCCGTGTGTTCCATCATCCACCAGCAGGAAGTGGGAGTGGTTGTTGTCTAGACAGGAGAGGTGACCCTGAGACTGCATGTCCAGAGAGTAGTGGGCTGGGAACCGGCCCTGGAGAGTACATTAGAGGTTTGGGGTGAGGGAGGGTTAAGGGTAGAACAGCCCCTGGAGAGTACAGTAGAGGTTTGGGGTTAGGGAGGGTTAAGGGTAGAACAGCCCCTGGAGAGTACAGTAGAGGTTTGGGTTAGGGAGGGTTAAGGGTAGAACAGCCCCTGGAGAGTACAGTAGAGGTTTAGGGTTAGGGAGGGTTAAGGGTAGAACAGCCCCTGGAGAGTACAGTAGAGGTTTGGGGTTAGGGAGGGTTAAGGGTAGAACAGCCCCTGGAGAGTACAGTAGAGGTTTGGGTTAGGGAGGGTTAAGGGTAGAACAGCCCCTGGAGAGTACAGTAGAGGTTTAGGGTTAGGGAGGGTTAAGGGTAGAACAGCCCCTGGAGAGTACAGTAGAGGTTTGGGGTTAGGGAGGGTTAAGGGTAGAACAGCCCCTGGAGAGTACAGTAGAGGTTTGGGTTAGGGAGGGTTAAGGGTAGAACAGCTCCTGGAGAGTACAGTAGAGGTTTAGGGTTAGGGAGGGTTAAGGGTAGAACAGCCCCTGGAGAGTACAGTAGAGGTTTAGGGTTAGGGAGGGTTAAGGGTAGAACAGCCCCTGGAGAGTACAGTAGAGGTTTGGGGTTTGGGTTAGGGAGGGTTAAGGGTAGAACAGCCCCTGGAGAGTACAGTAGAGGGATTGGGGTTAGGGAGGGTTAAGGGTAGAACAGCCCCTGGAGAGTACAGTAGAGGTTTGGGGTTTGGGTTAGGGAGGGTTAAGGGTAGAACAGCCCCTGGAGAGTACAGTAGAGGTTTGGGGTTTGGGTTAGGGAGGGTTAAGGGTAGAACAGCCCCTGGAGAATACAGTAGAGGTTTGGGGTTTGGGTTAGGGAGGGTTAAGGGTAGAACAGCCCCTGGAGAGTACAGTAGAGGTTTGGGGTTTGGGTTAGGGAGGGTTAAGGGTAGAACAGGCCCTGGAGAGTACAGTAGAGGTTTGGGGTTAGGGAGGGTTAAGGGTAGAACAGCCCCTGGAGAGTACAGTAGAGGTTTGGGGTTTGGGTTAGGGAGGGTTAAGGGTAGAACAGCCCCTGGAGAGTACAGTAGAGGTTTGGGGTTTGGGTTAGGGAGGGTTAAGGGTAGAACAGCCCCTGGAGAGTACAGTAGAGGTTTGGGGTTAGGGAGGGTTAAGGGTAGAACAGCCCCTGGAGAGTACAGTAGAGGTTTGGGGTTTGGGTTAGGGAGGGTTAAGGGTAGAACAGCCCCTGGAGAGTACAGTAGAGGTTTGGGTTAGGGAGGGTTAAGGGTAGAACAGCCCCTGGAGAGTACAGTAGAGGGCTTGGGGTTTGGGTTAGGGAGGGTTAAGGGTAGAACAGCCCCTGGAGAGTACAGTAGAGGTTTGGGGTTTGGGTTAGGGAGGGTTAAGGGTAGAACAGCCCCTGGAGAGTACAGTAGAGGTTTGGGGTTAGGGATGGTTAAGGGTATAACAGCCCCTGGAGAGTACAGTAGAGGTTTGGGGTTTGGGTTAGGGAGGGTTAAGGGTAGAACAGCCCCTGGAGAGTATAGTAGAGGTTTGGGGTTAGGGAGGGTTAAGGGTAGAACAGCCCCTGGAGAGTACAGTAGAGGTTTGGGGTTTGGGTTAGGGAGGGTTAAGGGTAGAACAGCCCCTGGAGAGTACAGTAGAGGGATTGGGGTGAGGGAGGGTTAAGGGTAGAACAGCCCCTGGAGAGTACAGTAGAGGTTTGGGGTTTGGGTTAGGGAGGGTTAAGGGTAGAACAGCCCCTGGAGAGTACAGTAGAGGTTTGGGGATAGGGAGGGTTAAGGGTAGAACAGCCCCTGGAGAGTACAGTAGAGGTTTGGGGTTAGGGAGGGTTAAGGGTAGAACAGCCCCTGGAGAGTACAGTAGAGGGCTTGGGGTTTGGGATGGTTAAGGTTAGAACAGCCCCTGGAGAGTACAGTAGAGGTTTAGGGTTAGGGAGGGTTAAGGGTAGAACAGCCCCTGGAGAGTACAGTAGAGGTTTGGGGATAGGGTAGAACAGCCCCTGGAGAGTACAGTAGAGGTTTGGGGATAGGGAGGGTTAAGGGTAGAACAGCCCCTGGAGAGTACAGTAGAGTTTTGGGGTTTGGGTTAGGGAGGGTTAAGGGTAGAACAGCCCCTGGAGAGTACAGTAGAGGGCTTGGGGTTTGGGATGGTTAAGGGTAGAACAGCCCCTGGAGAGTACAGTAGAGGTTTGGGTTAGGGAGGGTTAAGGGTAGAACAGCCCCTGGAGAGTACAGTAGAGGGCTTGGGGTTTGGGTTAGGGAGGGTTAAGGGTAGAACAGCCCCTGGAGAGTACAGTAGAGGTTTGGGGTTTGGGTTAGGGAGGGTTAAGGGTAGAACAGCCCCTGGAGAGTACAGTAGAGGTTTGGGGTTAGGGATGGTTAAGGGTATAACAGCCCCTGGAGAGTACAGTAGAGGTTTGGGGTTAGGGGGGGTTAAGGGTAGAACAGCCCCTGGAGAGTACAGTAGAGGTTTGGGGTTTGGGTTAGGGAGTGTTAAGGGTAGAACAGCCCCTGGAGAGTACAGTAGAGGTTTGGGGATAGGGAGGGTTAAGGGTAGAACAGCCCCTGGAGAGTACAGTAGAGGTTTGGGGATAGGGAGGGTTAAGGGTAGAACAGCCCCTGGAGAGTACAGTAGAGGTTTGGGGTTAGGGAGGGTTAAGGATAGAACAGCCCTTGGAGAGTACAGTAGAGGTTTGGGGATAGGGAGGGTTAAGGGTAGAACAGCCCCTGGAGAGTACAGTAGAGGTTTGGGGTTTGGGTTAGGGAGGGTTAAGGGTAGAACAGCCCCTGGAGAGTACAGTAGAGGTTTGGGGTTAGGGAGGGTTAAGGGTAGAACAGCCCCTGGAGAGTACAGTAGAGGTTTGGGGTTAGGGAGGGTTAAGGGTAGAACAGCCCCTGGAGAGTACAGTAGAGGTTTGGGGTTTGGGAGGGTTAAGGGTAGAACAGCCCCTGGAGAGTACAGTAGAGGTTTGGGGATAGGGAGGGTTAAGGGTAGAACAGCCCCTGGAGAGTACAGTAGAGGTTTGGGGTTAGGGAGGGTTAAGGGTAGAACAGCCCCTGGAGAGTACAGTAGAGGTTTGGGGTTTGGGTTAGGGAGGGTTAAGGGTAGAACAGCCCCTGGAGAGTACAGTAGAGGGCTTGGGGTTTGGGATGGTTAAGGGTAGAACAGCCCCTGGAGAGTACAGTAGAGGTTTGGGTTAGGGAGGGTTAAGGGTAGAACAGCCCCTGGAGAGTACAGTAGAGGTTTAGAGTTAGGGAGGGTTAAGGGTAGAACAGCCCCTGGAGAGTACAGTAGAGGTTTAGGGTTAGGGAGGGTTAAGGGTAGAACAGCCCCTGGAGAGTACAGTAGAGGTTTGGGGTTAGGGAGGGTTAAGGGTAGAACAGCCCCTGGAGAGTACAGTAGAGGTTTGGGGTTTGGGTTAGGGAGGGTTAAGGGTAGAACAGCCCCTGGAGAGTACAGTAGAGGTTTGGGGTTAGGGAGGGTTAAGGGTAGAACAGCCCCTGGAGAGTACAGTAGAGGGCTTGGGGTTTGGGGTTAGGGAGGGTTAAGGGTAGAACAGCCCCTGGAGAGTACAGTAGAGGTTTGGGGTTAGGGAGGGTTAAGGGTAGAACAGCCCCTGGAGAATACAGTAGAGGGATTGGGGTGAGGGAGGGTTAAGGGTATAACAGCCCCTGGAGAGTACAGTAGAGGTTTGGGGTTTGGGTTAGGGAGGGTTAAGGGTAGAACAGCCCCTGGAGAGTACAGTAGAGGTTTGGGGTGAGGGAGGGTTAAGGGTATAACAGCCCCTGGAGAGTACAGTAGAGGTTTGGGGTTAGGGAGGGTTAAGGGTAGAACAGCCCCTGGAGAGTACAGTAGAGGTTTGGGGTTTGGGTTAGGGAGGGTTAAGGGTAGAACAGCCCCTGGAGAGTACAGTAGAGGTTTGGGGTGAGGGAGGGTTAAGGGTAGAACAGCCCCTGGAGAGTACAGTAGAGGTTTGGGGTTAGGGAGGGTTAAGGGTAGAACAGCCCCTGGAGAGTACAGTAGAGGTTTGGGGTTAGGGAGGGTTAAGGGTAGAACAGCCCCTGGAGAGTACAGTAGAGGTTTGGGTTAGGGAGGGTTAAGGGTAGAACAGCCCCTGGAGAGTACAGTAGAGGTTTGGGGTTAGGGAGGGTTAAGGGTAGAACAGCCCCTGGAGAGTACAGTAGAGGTTTGGGTTAGGGAGGGTTAAGGGTAGAACAGCCCCTGGAGAGTACAGTAGATGTTTGGGGTTTGGGTTAGGGAGGGTTAAGGGTAGAACAGCCCCTGGAGAGTACAGTAGAGGTTTGGGGTTAGGGAGGGTTAAGGGTAGAACAGCCCCTGGAGAGTACAGTAGAGGTTTGGGTTAGGGAGGGTTAAGGGTAGAACAGCCCCTGGAGAGTACAGTAGAGGTTTGGGGTTTGGGGTTAGGGAGAGTTAAGGGTAGAACAGCCCCTGGAGAGTACAGTAGAGGTTTGTCTGCGTGGCTCTAACCATCGAAGGGTTAGGACCTAAAGGAAGGTTAGAGAGTGATTTGGGAGCATCTCTACAACTCTCTCGCTCTCTCGTCAACTCATATCTCAGCTGTTTAACTCAATTCAATTTCAATTAAATTTAAGGGCTTTATTGGCATGGGAAACATATGTTTAACATTACCAAAGAAAGTGAGGTAGATAATAGACAAAAGTGAAATAAACAATAAAAAATTTACAGTAAACATTACATTCACAAAAGTTACAAAATAATAAAGACATTACAAATGTCATATTATGAACAAATAGTTAAAGTACAAAAGGAAAAATAAATAAACATAAATATGGGTGGATTTGCAATGGTGTTTGTTCTTCACTGGTTGCCCTTTTCTTGTGGCAACAGGTCACAAATATTGCTGCTGTGATTGCACACTGTGGTATTTCCCACTAGACATGATTGGCTGATATTATGAGTGTGCAGGACATGCCGAGAGAAGAGTTCGGATTGGTCTGCCATACAGAAGGCTTCTGTCTGAGCTCGTCAGTCTTTGTTGGTAATCTTGTCGATCCCGGCCTTCTTTAAATGTGTAGTTGAGCTGCATAAGTGTTGCCCTCCACTTTCTGGAGGATCAAGTTTTTAAATCAGTGGAATTAGATTATGATAGCTAAAGACATGGAGGAAACAATAGTCTCTGGATTACATCTTCAAACTAAGGGCAACCATGGCATGGCATCCATGACAGGGAGAAGGCGACCATCATAAAAAGAGCTCTCTCTCTCACTCTCTCCAGTTAATAATTATCTCAGGGCCACATCCTTGTCTTATACAAAATAACTCTTTCTCCAGTCCTTACCTCAAGGTGTACCAGGGGTCTCCTGTTGTGTATGGCTCCCCAGGTCGCAACTCCAATGGCCACGATTTGCCCTTCCATAGAGCCACTACTGAGGACGTGTTCCCTCACCGCCTGGCCTACATGCTTCATCACACCTGCATGGGTGCCACCTGTAATGATCCAGGCACCTATAACGAACACAGGTTAACAAGTTACAGATGAACTATGCTCCTGCACAGACCACAGACCACAGGCCATGACAACAGGCCATGACAACAGGCAACAGGCATGACAACAGATCACAGGCCATGACAACAGGCCACAGATCATGACAACAGACCACAGGCCATGACAACAGACCAAATACTACAGGCCACAGGCCATGACAACAGACCACAGGCCATGACAACAGACCACAGACCATAACAACAGACCACAGGCCATGACAACAGACCGTGACAACAATCCACAGACAATGACAACAGACTATAGGCCACAGGAAATGACAACTGACTACAAGCCATGAAAACAGACCACAGGCCACAGGCCATGACAACAAACCACAGGCCATTGACAACAGGCCATGACAACAGACTACAAGGCCATGAAAATAGACCACAGACCATGACAACAGACAATAGGCCATGACAACAGACTACAGACCATGACAACAGACCACACGCCATGCCAATAGACGACAGACCACAGGACATGACAGCAGACCACATACCATGACAACAGACCATAGAACATGGCAAAAGGCCATGACAACAGAACACAGGCCACAGGCCATGACAACAGAACACAGGCCACAGGCCATGACAACAGAACACAGGCCACAGGCCATGACAACAGAACACAGGCCACAGGCCATAACAACAGACCACAGGCCACAACAACAGACCACAGGCCATGCCAATAGACAAGAGACCATGACAGCAGACCACAGGCCATGACAGCAGACCACAGGCCATGACAACGGACCGTGACAACAATCCACAGACCATGACACAGGAATGTCTGTGGTAAGGAATGTCATGACACATACACATACAATGCAAATCCACACACTGCTGAAACGACTACTAGACCTGAACGTCAACGGAGGCCTGGCAGGTTGGATCAAGTACTTTATAATTGACAGCCCACAGAGGGTGTGTCCTCTCTCTGATGAGCTGACCCTGAACACAGGGGCCCCCAGGGACGTGTCCTCTCTCTGATGAACTGACCTGAGCACAGGGGCCCCCCAGGGACGTGTCCTCTCTCTGATGAACTGACCTGAACACAGGGACGTGTCCTCTCTCTGATGAACTGACCTGAACACAGGGGTCCCACAGGGACGTGTCCTCTCTCTGATGAACTGACCTGAACACAGGGGCCCCCCAGGGACGTGTCCTCTCTCTGATGAGCTGACCTTGAACACAGGGGCCCCCCAGGGACGTGTCCTCTCTCTGATGAACTGACCTGAGCACAGGGGCCCCCCAGGGACGTGTCCTCTCTCTGATGAACTGACCTGAGCACAGGGGCCCCCCAGGGACGTGTCCTCTCTCTGATGAACTGACCTGAGCACAGGGGCCCCCCAGGGACGTGTCCTCTCTCTGATGAACTGACCTGAGCACAGGGGCCCCCGGGGGTGTGTCCTCTCTCTGATGAACTGACCTGAACACAGGGACGTGTCCTCTCTCTGATGAACTGACCTGAACACAGGGACGTGTCCTCTCTCTGATGAACTGACCTGAGCACAGGGGCCCCCCAGGGACGTGTCCTCTCTCTGATGAACTGACCTGAGCACAGGGGCCCCCAGGGGTGTGTCCTCTCTCTGATGAACTGACCTGAGCACAGGGGCCCCCCAGGGACGTGTCCTCTCTCTGATGAACTGACCTGAACACAGGGACGTGTCCTCTCTCTGATGAACTGACCCTGAAAACAGGGACGTGTTTCCTATCTCTGGGGCCCCCGGGGGTGTGTCCTTTCACTGTTGTTCTCTATCTACACTAATGAGATTAATATCCGAAGAAACAATGTGAGCCTTTTTAAGTACGTGGATGACATGGCTCTGGTAGGACTCTTTATTAAAGATGCTACGTCAGATGGGGACAGCGATTTTTAAAAGAGGCCATAACAACAGACCATAACAACAGGCCACAGGTCATGACAACAGCTACTGACAAAAAACTACAGCTTCTGTCTAGGTGTGCCCAGAGCAGGGCTCGAACCAGGGACATTCTACACACAACAGCACTCGCCACCCAAAACCAACAGAAGACAGAACCAAAAGTCTGCTACCGGGAAGATAATACGTTCAGGCTTACTGCACCTATAAGGCCAAGAGGTCAACATGTAAGTGATACTTGCAAGAGCGGTGTGAAGTTTTTGATTTTCTTTGAGGCTTACTGTGGCCTAAATACAATTCTGATCATATATTGCAGGACCTATCTTGTACCTGTAGTTTAGAGTCAGGCAGTCAGGCGAGTCTGTTGTTACCTGTAGTCAGGTCAGTACTGTACCTGTAGTCTGTGCCACTTTAATGAGGCCCCTGCGGAACAGTGCTGTGAGGTGAGGTTTCATGTAGAAGTTCTTGGCCCCTCCGGTGACAGAGATGAGCAGGTTGGGAGGAGGGAGCTTCCACTGTTCTGTCAGCAGCTGGTACAGAAGGTCTGGAGAAGTGTCTGAGGAGACGCGCACGTACTGGAGGACACACAGAACGGCACAGACGACAGACAGACACACAGACAGACCGACAGAGAGACAGACAGACACAGAACGGCACAGACAGCAGACAGACATACAGACACAGACAGACAGGCAGCAGACCGACACAGACAGCAGACAGACAGTAGACAGACACAGACAGACAGACAGACAGACAGACAGACACACAGACACAGACAGACAGACAGGCAGCAGACCGACACAGACGGACACAGACAGACACACAGACAGACAGACACAGACAGACACAGACAGCAGACAGACAGTAGACAGACACAGACAGACAGGCAGCAGACCGACACAGACAGCAGACAGACAGTAGACAGACACAGACAGACAGACAGACAGACACACAGACACAGACAGACAGACAGGCAGCAGACCGACACAGACAGACACAGACAGACACACAGACAGACAGACACAGACAGACACAGACAGACACACAGACAGACAGACACAGACAGACACAGACAGCAGACAGACAGTAGACAGACACAGACAGACACACAGACAGACACAGACAGACACACAGACAGACACAGACAGACACACAGACAGACACAGACAGACACACAGACAGACACAGACAGACACAGACAGACACACAGACAGACAGACACAGACAGACACAGACAGCAGACAGACAGTAGACAGACACAGACAGTAGACAGACAGACACACAGACACAGACAGACAGACAGGCAGCAGACCGACACAGACAGACACAGACAGACACACAGACAGACACAGACAGACACACAGACAGACAGACACAGACAGACACACAGACAGACAGACACAGACAGACACAGACAGTAGACAGACAGACACACAGACACAGACAGACAGACAGGCAGCAGACCAACACAGACAGACACAGACAGACACACAGACAGACAGACACAGACAGACACACAGACAGACACAGACAGACACACAGACAGACAGACACAGACAGACACACAGACAGACAGACACAGACAGACACAGACAGACAGACACAGACAGACAGACACACAGACAGACAGACACACAGACAGACAGACACACAGACAGACAGACACAGACAGACACAGACAGACATATCCATGTATTAACACACAAAATAACACAATGAATAAATCTTAACAAGGATTGACAGAAATTCAGATATTTATACCTTGCCAATCTTCTGTCCAAGGCCACCGAACCAGATGTCTCCATAAGCGTCAGTAGGGACCTCGTGTACGTGTCTGTGTCTGTCCCATGTCTCTCCCAGGTAGTTCTCAGGTTTGATAGAGTCATCAACATGGTGGATCCTCTGGTAACCACACTTACAGATCCCCTTACTGTGGCAGGCAAACAGTACAACAAAAAATCATTTGACAACAAGTCATGAGATAAACAGTCATTAAAAAACAGGTCATTATAGAACATTTCATTAGAGAACATTTCATTAGAGAACCAGTCATTATTGAACCAGTCATTAGAGAACATATCCTTAGATAACCAGTCATTATAGCTAGTCAATACAGAAACCGTCACTACCGAACCAATAATTAGAGAACCACTAATTTGAGAACCAGTCATTTGAAAACCAGTCAATATAGAACCAGTCATTATAGAACCAGTCAACGTAGAAACTGTCATTAGAGAACTAGTCATTAGAGAAGTGGTCATTACATAACCATTCATTAGAGAACAGGTCATTAGAGAACAAGTCAAAAGAGAACAAGTCATTAGAGAACAAGTCATTATAGAACCAGTCATTATAGAACACGTCACTATAGAACCAGTCAGTAGAGAACACGTCACTATAGAACCAGTCAGTAGAGAAACAGTCATTAGAGAACCAGTCATTATACAACCACTCATTAAAAACCAGTCATTATAGAACACGTCATGATAGAACCAGTCATTCTAGAAGCAGTCATTAGAGAACCATTCATTTGAGAACTAGTCAGTAGAGAAACAGTCATCAGAGAACCAGTCATTAGAGAACCAGTCATTAGAGAACCAGTCATTATAGAACATGTCATGATAGAACCAGTCATTATAGAACTTGTCATTATAGAATCAGTCATTAAAGAACCAGTCACTATAGAAATAGTCAATATAGAAACCATAATTCGCAAACCATTAATTAGAGAACCAGTCATTATAGAACCAGTCATTATAGAACCAGTCAATATAGAACTAGTCAGTAGAGAAACAGTCATCATTATAGAACTAGTCATTATAGAACCAGTCATTAAGCAGTGAGTAAAACAAACTTAGGGAGGAGGCTTCTGATGTTGACATGTATGAAACCAAGGCTTTTTCCATTACAGAAGTCAACAAATGAGAGCACCTGGGGACACACAGGGCCTGGATTTACCTCCACATCACCCGAGGAACAGAGGAGGAGTAGGATGAGGGTACGGCTAAAGGCTATCAAAACTGGTCGTCTCGTGTGTTGGGGACAGAGAATAAAAGGAGCAGATTTCTGGACGTGGTAGAATAGATTCAGGGCATAATGTGCAGACAGGGGTATGGTGGGGTGCGGGTATAGTGGAGGTAAGCCCAGGCACTGAGTGATGACAAGAGAGGTTGCATCTCTGAACGTGCTGGTTATACTGGGTGAGGTCACCGCATGTGTGGGGTGGGACAAAGGAGGAATCTGAAGCATGTAGAGTGGGACTAGGGGCTCCGCAGTAAACTAAAACAATGATAACTATCCTAAACAACAGTATACAAGGCATATTGACATTTGAGAGAGACATAAAGCGAGGCATAAAGCAATCACAGGTGTTGATTGGGAGAGCTAGCTAAGACAACAACGGGTAAGACAACAACATCTAAATCAGCTAAGACAACAACGGGTAAGACAACAACAGCTAAATCAGCTAAGACAACAACGGGTAAGACAACAACAGCTAAATCAGCTAAGACAACAACAGGTAAGACAACAACAGCTAAATCAGCTAAGACAACAACAGGTAAGACAACAACAGCTAAATCAGCTAAGACAACAACAGGTAAGACAACAACAGCTAAATCAGCTAAGACAACAACATCTAAATCAGCTAAGACAACAACAGGTAAGACAACATCAGCTAAATCAGCTAAGACAACAACAGTTAAGACAACAACAGCTAAATCAGCTAAGACAACAACAGCTAATCAGCTAAGACAACAACAGCTAATCAGCTAAGACAACAACAGGTAAAATGGCAGTGAATGGGCAAAGAGGATCGGTTAACTACACACAGGGCCTGAGTTCGCGGCTGGGGCCGACAGATAAACAAGGAATAAACAGAAAGGAGTACCGTGATTAATGAACAGTCCAGTAGGCATCAGCTATGTAGCCAAGTGATCATAGGGTCCAGTGAACAGCAATAGATGGAGCAGGGAAGCCACTGCGTAGTCGTTACTACTCTAGCATGCGGGAGACACAGCGTTTAAAGTTAGCAGGCCGGGGTAATTAGTCCGACGTCTGGCAATGGCCGGTTGAGGGCACAATGGATGGACTTACGTCTGCGGACCAGTCGTGGTGGTACGGCGGGGCGTTGTGTTGACAGAGGGGCCGGGCCAGATGACGAAAGAGGTATTGTAGTTGTAGTAATGTAGTTTACTAGATGCGCCTGGCTCACGGCTAACTGGTGCTAGCTTCGGGGCAGGAGCATTAGCCACTATAGCCACTCGGTAGCAGCTAGCTAGCAGCGATGAGCCGCTGCAAAGGTCCAGAGCTTACGGCAAGTATCCGGTGGAGTAGCCGTGTTCGGGAGGCATCGGCTGGGTAGCTGGGTGATCACAGAGTTGGCTGGGCGGTGGGCCTGGCTCAGGGCTAGCTTAGGGGCTGGGTCACTCGGTGGAAGCTAGCTAGCTGTGATGATCAGGAGTAATGGTCCAGGGTTTACGGCAGGAATCCGGCATTAGAGTGGAGAAAAACAGTCCGAGGCTGTGTACCCAGTGTACAGTATAATCAACTAACCCAGTATACAGTATAATCCACTAACCCAGTATACAGTATAATCCACTAACCCAGTCTACAGTATAATCCACTAACCCAGTGTACAGTATAATCCTCTAACCCAGTATACAGTATAATCCTCTAACCCAGTATACAGCATAATCCTCTAACCCAGTGTACAGTATAATCCTCTAACCCAGTATACAGTATAATCCACTAACCCAGTATACAGTATAATCCTCTAACCCAGTGTACAGTATAATCCTCTAACCCAGTATACAGTATAATCCTCTAACCCAGTGTACAGTATAATCCTCTAACCCAGTATACAGTGTACAGTATAACCCTCTAACCCAGTGTACAGTATAATCCTCTAACCCAGTGTACAGTATAATCCTCTAACCCAGTATACAGTATAATCCTCTAACCCAGTGTACAGTATAATCCTCTAACCCAGTATACAGTGTACAGTATAACCCTCTAACCCAGTGTACAGTATAATCCTCTAACCCAGTATACAGTATAATCCTCTAACCCAGTGTACAGTATAATCCTCTAACCCAGTATACAGCATAATCCTCTAACCCAGTGTACAGTATAATCCTCTAACCCAGTGTGCAGTGTACAGTATAATCCTCTAACCCAGTATACAGCATAATCCTCTAACCCAGTGTACAGTATAATCCTCTAACCCAGTGTACAGTGTACAGTATAATCCTCTAACCCAGTATACAGCATAATCCTCTAACCCAGTGTACAGTATAATCCTCTAACCCAGTGTACAGTATAATCCTCTAACCCAGTATACAGTATAATCCTCTAACCCAGTGTACAGTATAATCCTCTAACCCAGTGTACAGTATAATCCTCTAACCCAGTATACAGTATAATCCTCTAACCCAGTATACAGTATAATCCTCTAACCCAGTATACAGTATAATCCTCTAACCCAGTGTACAGTATAATACTCTAACCCAGTGTACAGTATAACCCTCTAACCCAGTATACAGTATAATCCTCTAACCCAGTATACAGTATAATCCTCTAACCCAGTATACAGTATAATCCTCTAACCCAGTGTACAGTATAATACTCTAACCCAGTGTACAGTATAATACTCTAACCCAGTGTACAGTATAATCCTCTAACCCAGTATACAGCATAATCCTCTAACCCAGTATACAGCATAATCCTCTAACCCAGTGTACAGTATAATCCACTAACCCAGTATACAGTATAATCCTCTAACCCAGTATACAGTATAATCCTCTAACCCAGTGTACAGTATAATCCTCTAACCCAGTCTACAGTATAATCCACTAACCCAGTCTACAGTATAATCCACTAACCCAGTGTACAGTATAATCCTCTAACCCAGTGTACAGTATAATCCTCTAACCCAGTATACAGTATAATCCTCTAACCCAGTATACAGTATAATCCTCTAACCCAGTGTACAGTATAATCCTCTAACCCAGTCTACAGTATAATCCTCTAACCCAGTCTACAGTATAATCCTCTAACCCAGTGTACAGTACAATCCTCTAACCCAGTTTACAGTGTACAGTATAATCCTCTAACCCAGTGTACAGTATAATCCTCTAACCCAGTATACAGCATAATCCTCTAACCCAGTATACAGCATAATCCTCTAACCCAGTGTACAGTATAATCCTCTAACCCAGTGTACAGTATAATCCTCTAACCCAGTATACAGTATAATCCTCCGTCCCAGTGTACAGTATAATCCTCTAACCCAGTGTACAGTATAATCCTCTAACCCAGTGTACAGTATAATCCACTAACCCAGTGTACAGTATAATCCTCTAACCCAGTGTACAGTATAATCCTCTAACCCAGTGTACAGTATAATCCACTAACCCAGTATACAGTATAATCCTCTAACCCAGTATACAGTATAATCCTCTAACCCAGTATACAGTATAATCCTCTAACCCAGTATACAGCATAATCCTCTAACCCAGTATACAGTATAATCCTCTAACCCAGTGTACAGTCTAATCCACTAACCCAGTGTACAGTATAATCCTCTAACCCAGTGTACAGTACAGTATAATCCTCTAACCCAGTATACAGTGTACAGCATAATCCACTAACCCAGTATACAGTGTACAGTATAATCCTCTAACACAGTCTACAGTATAATCCTCTAACCCAGTCTACAGTATAATCCTCTAACCCAGTATACAGCATAATCCTCTAACCCAGTGTACAGTACAGTATAATCCTCTAACCCAGTATACAGTGTACAGCATAATCCACTAACCCAGTATACAGTGTACAGTATAATCCTCTAACCCAGTCTACAGTATAATCCTCTAACCCAGTCTACAGTATAATCCTCTAACCCAGTCTACAGTATAATCCTCTAACCCAGTGTACAGTATAATCCACTAACCCAGTGTACAGTATAATCCTCCATCCCAGTGTACAGTATAATCCTCTAACCCAGTCTACAGTATAATCCTCTAACCCAGTGTACAGTATAATCCTCTAACCCAGTCTACAGTATAATCCTCTAACCCAGTATACAGCATAATCCACTAACCCAGTATACAGTATAATCCACTAACCCAGTATACAGTGTACAGTATAATCCACTAACCCAGTGTACAGTATAACCCTCTAACCCAGTATACAGTATAATCCACTAACCCAGTATACAGTATAATCCTCTAACCCAGTATACAGTATAATCCTCTAACCCAGTATACAGTATAATCCTCTAACCCAGTGTACAGTATAATACTCTAACCCAGTGTACAGTATAATCCTCTAACCCAGTATACAGCATAATCCTCTAACCCAGTATACAGCATAATCCTCTAACCCAGTGTACAGTATAATCCTCTAACCCAGTGTACAGTATAATCCACTAACCCAGTATACAGTATAATCCTCTAACCCAGTATACAGTATAATCCTCTAACCCAGTGTACAGTATAATCCTCTAACCCAGTCTACAGTATAATCCACTAACCCAGTCTACAGTATAATCCACTAACCCAGTGTACAGTATAATCCTCTAACCCAGTGTACAGTATAATCCTCTAACCCAGTATACAGTATAATCCTCTAACCCAGTGTACAGTATAATCCTCTAATCCAGTTTACAGTATAATCCTCTAATCCAGTGTACAGTATAATCCTCTAACCCAGTCTACAGTATAATCCTCTAACCCAGTCTACAGTATAATCCTCTAACCCAGTCTACAGTATAATCCTCTAACCCAGTCTACAGTATAATCCTCTAACCCAGTATACAGTATAATCCTCTAACCCAGTGTACAGTATAATCCACTAACCCAGTGTACAGTATAATCCTCCATCCCAGTGTACAGTATAATCCTCTAACCCAGTCTACAGTATAATCCACTAACCCAGTGTACAGTATAATCCTCTAACCCAGTCTACAGTATAATCCTCTAACCCAGTATACAGCATAATCCACTAACCCAGTATACAGTATAATCCTCTAACCCAGTATACAGTGTACAGTATAATCCTCTAACCCAGTGTACAGTATAATCCTCTAACCCAGTATACAGTGTACAGTATAATCCTCTAACCCAGTGTACAGTATAATCCTCTAACCCAGTGTACAGTATAATCCTCTAACCCAGTCTACAGTATAATCCTCTAACCCAGTGTACAGTACAATACTCTAACCCAGTTTACAGTGTACAGTATAATCCTCTAACCCAGTGTACAGTATATTCCACTAACCCAGTGTACAGTATATTCCACTAACCCAGTGTACAGTATAATCCACTAACCCAGTGTACAGTATAATCCACTAACCCAGTATACATTATAATCCTCTAACCCAGTGTACAGTATAATCCTCTAACCCAGTGTACAGTATAATCCTCTAACCCAGTGTACAGTATAATCCTCTAACCCAGTGTACAGTATAATCCTCTAACCCAGTATACAGTATAATCCACTAACCCAGTATACAGCATAATCCTCTAACCCAGTATACAGCATAATCCACTAACCCAGTGTACAGTATAATCCTCTAACCCAGTATACAGCATAATCCTCTAACCCAGTCTACAGTATAATCCTCTAACCCAGTATACAGTATAATCCTCTAACCCAGTCTACAGTATAATCCTCTAACCCAGTATACAGTGTACAGCATAATCCACTAACCCAGTATACAGTGTACAGTATAACCCTCTAACCCAGTATACAGTATAATCCACTAACCCAGTGTACAGTATAATCCACTAACCCAGTGTACAGTATAATCCTCTAACCCAGTGTACAGTATAATCCTCTAACCCAGTATACAGTATAATCCTCTAACCCAGTATACAGCATAATCCTCTAACCCAGTATACAGCATAATCCACTAACCCAGTGTACAGTATAATCCTCTAACCCAGTGTACAGCATAATCCTCTAACCCAGTCTACAGTATAATCCTCTAACCCAGTATACAGTATAATCCACTAACCCAGTGTACAGTATAATCCTCTAACCCAGTGTACAGTACAGTATAATCCTCTAACCCAGTATACAGTGTACAGTATAATCCTCTAACCCAGTCTACAGTATAATCCTCTAACCCAGTCTACAGTATAATCCTCTAACCCAGTATACAGCATAATCCTCTAACCCAGTGTACAGTATAATCCTCTAACCCAGTCTACAGTATAATCCTCTAACCCAGTATACAGCATAATCCTCTAACCCAGTGTACAGTATAATCCTCTAACCCAGTCTACAGTATAATCCTCTAACCCAGTATACAGCATAATCCTCTAACCCAGTGTACAGTATAATCCACTAACCCAGTCTACAGTATAATCCTCTAACCCAGTGTACAGTACAGTATAATCCTCTAACCCAGTATACAGTGTACAGCATAATCCACTAACCCAGTATACAGTGTACAGTATAATCCACTAACCCAGTGTACAGTATAACCCTCTAACCCAGTATACAGTATAATCCACTAACCCAGTGTACAGTATAATCCACTAACCCAGTATACAGTATAATCCTCTAACCCAGTGTACAGTATAATCCTCTAACCCAGTCTACAGTATAATCCTCTAACCCAGTATACAGCATAATCCTCTAACCCAGTATACAGCATAATCCACTAACCCAGTGTACAGTATAATCCTCTAACCCAGTATACAGCATAATCCTCTAACCCAGTCTACAGTATAATCCTCTAACCCAGTCTACAGTATAATCCTCTAACCCAGTATACAGTATAATCCACTAACCCAGTGTACAGTATAATCCACTAACCCAGTGTACAGTATAATCCTCTAACCCAATATACAGCATAATCCTCTAACCCAGTATACAGTATAACCCTCTAACCCAGTATACAGTATAATCCACTAACCCAGTGTACAGTATAATCCACTAACCCAGTGTACAGTATAATCCACTAACCCAGTGTACAGTATAATCCTCTAACCCAGTATACAGCATAATCCTCTAACCCAGTATACAGCGTAATCCACTAACCCAGTATACAGCATAATCCTCTAACCCAGTCTACAGTATAATCCTCTAACCCAGTATACAGCATAATCCTCTAACCCAGTGTACAGTACAGTATAATCCTCTAACCCAGTATACAGTGTACAGCATAATCCACTAACCCAGTATACAGTGTACAGTATAATCCTCTAACCCAGTCTACAGTATAATCCTCTAACCCAGTCTACAGTATAATCCTCTAACCCAGTCTACAGTATAATCCTCTAACCCAGTGTACAGTATAATCCACTAACCCAGTGTACAGTATAATCCTCCATCCCAGTGTACAGTATAATCCTCTAACCCAGTCTACAGTATAATCCTCTAACCCAGTGTACAGTATAATCCTCTAACCCAGTCTACAGTATAATCCTCTAACCCAGTATACAGCATAATCCACTAACCCAGTATACAGTATAATCCACTAACCCAGTATACAGTGTACAGTATAATCCACTAACCCAGTGTACAGTATAACCCTCTAACCCAGTATACAGTATAATCCACTAACCCAGTATACAGTATAATCCTCTAACCCAGTATACAGTATAATCCTCTAACCCAGTATACAGTATAATCCTCTAACCCAGTGTACAGTATAATACTCTAACCCAGTGTACAGTATAATCCTCTAACCCAGTATACAGCATAATCCTCTAACCCAGTATACAGCATAATCCTCTAACCCAGTGTACAGTATAATCCTCTAACCCAGTGTACAGTATAATCCACTAACCCAGTATACAGTATAATCCTCTAACCCAGTATACAGTATAATCCTCTAACCCAGTGTACAGTATAATCCTCTAACCCAGTCTACAGTATAATCCACTAACCCAGTCTACAGTATAATCCACTAACCCAGTGTACAGTATAATCCTCTAACCCAGTGTACAGTATAATCCTCTAACCCAGTATACAGTATAATCCTCTAACCCAGTGTACAGTATAATCCTCTAACCCAGTCTACAGTATAATCCTCTAACCCAGTCTACAGTATAATCCTCTAACCCAGTCTACAGTATAATCCTCTAACCCAGTCTACAGTATAATCCTCTAACCCAGTATACAGTATAATCCTCTAACCCAGTGTACAGTATAATCCACTAACCCAGTGTACAGTATAATCCTCCATCCCAGTGTACAGTATAATCCTCTAACCCAGTCTACAGTATAATCCACTAACCCAGTGTACAGTATAATCCTCTAACCCAGTCTACAGTATAATCCTCTAACCCAGTATACAGCATAATCCACTAACCCAGTATACAGTATAATCCTCTAACCCAGTATACAGTGTACAGTATAATCCTCTAACCCAGTGTACAGTATAATCCTCTAACCCAGTATACAGTGTACAGTATAATCCTCTAACCCAGTGTACAGTATAATCCTCTAACCCAGTGTACAGTATAATCCTCTAACCCAGTCTACAGTATAATCCTCTAACCCAGTGTACAGTACAATACTCTAACCCAGTTTACAGTGTACAGTATAATCCTCTAACCCAGTGTACAGTATATTCCACTAACCCAGTGTACAGTATATTCCACTAACCCAGTGTACAGTATAATCCACTAACCCAGTGTACAGTATAATCCACTAACCCAGTATACATTATAATCCTCTAACCCAGTGTACAGTATAATCCTCTAACCCAGTGTACAGTATAATCCTCTAACCCAGTGTACAGTATAATCCTCTAACCCAGTGTACAGTATAATCCTCTAACCCAGTATACAGTATAATCCTCTAACCCAGTCTACAGTATAATCCTCTAACCCAGTATACAGTGTACAGCATAATCCACTAACCCAGTATACAGTGTACAGTATAACCCTCTAACCCAGTATACAGTATAATCCACTAACCCAGTGTACAGTATAATCCACTAACCCAGTGTACAGTATAATCCTCTAACCCAGTGTACAGTATAATCCTCTAACCCAGTATACAGTATAATCCTCTAACCCAGTATACAGCATAATCCTCTAACCCAGTATACAGCATAATCCACTAACCCAGTGTACAGTATAATCCTCTAACCCAGTATACAGCATAATCCTCTAACCCAGTCTACAGTATAATCCTCTAACCCAGTATACAGTATAATCCTCTAACCCAGTCTACAGTATAATCCTCTAACCCAGTATACAGTGTACAGCATAATCCACTAACCCAGTATACAGTGTACAGTATAACCCTCTAACCCAGTATACAGTATAATCCACTAACCCAGTGTACAGTATAATCCACTAACCCAGTGTACAGTATAATCCTCTAACCCAGTGTACAGTATAATCCTCTAACCCAGAATACAGTATAATCCTCTAACCCAGTATACAGCATAATCCTCTAACCCAGTATACAGCATAATCCACTAACCCAGTGTACAGTATAATCCTCTAACCCAGTGTACAGCATAATCCTCTAACCCAGTCTACAGTATAATCCTCTAACCCAGTATACAGTATAATCCACTAACCCAGTGTACAGTATAATCCTCTAACCCAGTGTACAGTACAGTATAATCCTCTAACCCAGTATACAGTGTACAGTATAATCCTCTAACCCAGTCTACAGTATAATCCTCTAACCCAGTCTACAGTATAATCCTCTAACCCAGTATACAGCATAATCCTCTAACCCAGTGTACAGTATAATCCTCTAACCCAGTCTACAGTATAATCCTCTAACCCAGTATACAGCATAATCCTCTAACCCAGTGTACAGTATAATCCTCTAACCCAGTCTACAGTATAATCCTCTAACCCAGTATACAGCATAATCCTCTAACCCAGTGTACAGTATAATCCACTAACCCAGTCTACAGTATAATCCTCTAACCCAGTGTACAGTACAGTATAATCCTCTAACCCAGTATACAGTGTACAGCATAATCCACTAACCCAGTATACAGTGTACAGTATAATCCACTAACCCAGTGTACAGTATAACCCTCTAACCCAGTATACAGTATAATCCACTAACCCAGTGTACAGTATAATCCACTAACCCAGTATACAGTATAATCCTCTAACCCAGTGTACAGTATAATCCTCTAACCCAGTCTACAGTATAATCCTCTAACCCAGTATACAGCATAATCCTCTAACCCAGTATACAGCATAATCCACTAACCCAGTGTACAGTATAATCCTCTAACCCAGTATACAGCATAATCCTCTAACCCAGTCTACAGTATAATCCTCTAACCCAGTCTACAGTATAATCCTCTAACCCAGTATACAGTATAATCCACTAACCCAGTGTACAGTATAATCCACTAACCCAGTGTACAGTATAATCCTCTAACCCAATATACAGCATAATCCTCTAACCCAGTATACAGTATAACCCTCTAACCCAGTATACAGTATAATCCACTAACCCAGTGTACAGTATAATCCACTAACCCAGTGTACAGTATAATCCACTAACCCAGTGTACAGTATAATCCTCTAACCCAGTATACAGCATAATCCTCTAACCCAGTATACAGCGTAATCCACTAACCCAGTATACAGCATAATCCTCTAACCCAGTATACAGCATAATCCTCTAACCCAGTATACAGTATAATCCACTAACCCAGTGTACAGTGTAATCCTCTAACCCAGTATACAGCATAATCCACTAACGCAGTATACAGCATAATCCACTAACCCAGTGTACAGTATAATCCTCTAACCCAGTATACAGCATAATCCTCTAACCCAGTATACAGCATAATCCTCTAACCCAGTATACAGCGTAATCCACTAACCCAGTGTACAGTATAATCCTCTAACCCAGTATACAGCATAATCCTCTAACCCAGTCTACAGTATAATCCTCTAACCCAGTCTACAGTATAATCCTCTAACCCAGTATACAGTATAATCCACTAACCCAGTGTACAGTATAATCCACTAACCCAGTGTACAGTATAATCCTCTAACCCAATATACAGCATAATCCTCTAACCCAGTATACAGTATAACCCTCTAACCCAGTATACAGTATAATCCACTAACCCAGTGTACAGTATAATCCACTAACCCAGTGTACAGTATAATCCACTAACCCAGTGTACAGTATAATCCTCTAACCCAGTATACAGCATAATCCTCTAACCCAGTATACAGCGTAATCCACTAACCCAGTATACAGCATAATCCTCTAACCCAGTATACAGCATAATCCTCTAACCCAGTATACAGTATAATCCACTAACCCAGTGTACAGTATAATCCTCTAACCCAGTATACAGCATAATCCACTAATGCAGTATACAGCATAATCCACTAACCCAGTGTACAGTATAAGCCTCTAACCCAGTATACAGCATAATCCTCTAACCCAGTATACAGCATAATCCTCTAACCCAGTATACAGCGTAATCCACTAACCCAGTATACAGCATAATCCTCTAACCCAGTATACAGCATAATCCTCTAACCCAGTATACAGTATAATCCACTAACCCAGTGTACAGTATAATCCTCTAACCCAGTATACAGCATAATCCACTAACGCAGTATACAGCATAATCCACTAACCCAGTGTACAGTATAATCCTCTAACCCAGTATACAGCATAATCCTCTAACCCAGTCTACAGTATAATCCACTAACCCAGTATACAGTGTACAGTATAATCCACTAACCCAGTGTACAGTATAACCCTCTAACCCAGTATACAGTATAATCCACTAACCCAGTGTACAGTATAATCCACTAACCCAGTATACAGTATAATCCTCTAACCCAGTGTACAGTATAATCCTCTAACCCAGTCTACAGTATAATCCTCTAACCCAGTATACAGCATAATCCTCTAACCCAGTATACAGCATAATCCACTAACCCAGTGTACTGTATAATCCTCTAACCCAGTATACAGCATAATCCTCTAACCCAGTCTACAGTATAATCCTCTAACCCAGTCTACAGTATAATCCTCTAACCCAGTATACAGTATAATCCACTAACCCAGTGTACAGTATAATCCACTAACCCAGTGTACAGTATAATCCTCTAACCCAATATACAGCATAATCCTCTAACCCAGTATACAGTATAACCCTCTAACCCAGTATACAGTATAATCCACTAACCCAGTGTACAGTATAATCCACTAACCCAGTGTACAGTATAATCCACTAACCCAGTGTACAGTATAATCCTCTAACCCAGTATACAGCATAATCCTCTAACCCAGTATACAGCGTAATCCACTAACCCAGTATACAGCATAATCCTCTAACCCAGTATACAGCATAATCCTCTAACCCAGTATACAGTATAATCCACTAACCCAGTGTACAGTATAATCCTCTAACCCAGTATACAGCATAATCCACTAAAGCAGTATACAGCATAATCCACTAACCCAGTGTACAGTATAATCCTCTAACCCAGTATACAGCATAATCCTCTAACCCAGTATACAGCATAATCCTCTAACCCAGTATACAGCGTAATCCACTAACCCAGTGTACAGTATAATCCTCTAACCCAGTATACAGCATAATCCTCTAACCCAGTCTACAGTATAATCCTCTAACCCAGTCTACAGTATAATCCTCTAACCCAGTATACAGTATAATCCACTAACCCAGTGTACAGTATAATCCACTAACCCAGTGTACAGTATAATCCTCTAACCCAATATACAGCATAATGCTCTAACCCAGTATACAGTATAACCCTCTAACCCAGTATACAGTATAATCCACTAACCCAGTGTACAGTATAATCCACTAACCCAGTGTACAGTATAATCCACTAACCCAGTGTACAGTATAATCCTCTAACCCAGTATACAGCATAATCCTCTAACCCAGTATACAGCGTAATCCACTAACCCAGTATACAGCATAATCCTCTAACCCAGTATACAGCATAATCCTCTAACCCAGTATACAGTATAATCCACTAACCCAGTGTACAGTATAATCCTCTAACCCAGTATACAGCATAATCCACTAACGCAGTATACAGCATAATCCACTAACCCAGTGTACAGTATAATCCTCTAACCCAGTATACAGCATAATCCTCTAACCAAGTATACAGCATAATCCTCTAACCCAGTATACAGCGTAATCCACTAACCCAGTATACAGCATAATCCTCTAACCCAGTATACAGCATAATCCTCTAACCCAGTATACAGTATAATCCACTAACCCAGTGTACAGTATAATCCTCTAACCCAGTATACAGCATAATCCACTAACGCAGTATACAGCATAATCCACTAACCCAGTGTACAGTATAATCCTCTAACCCAGTATACAGCATAATCCTCTAACCCAGTCTACAGTATAATCCTCTAACCCAGTATACAGCATAATCCACTAACGCAGTATACAGCATAATCCACTAACCCAGTGTACAGTATAATCCTCTAACCCAGTATACAGCATAATCCTCTAACCCAGTATACAGCATAATCCTCTAACCCAGTATACAGTATAATCCTCTAACCCAGTATACAGCATAATCCTCTAACCCAGTATACAGCATAATCCTCTAACCCAGTATACAGCGTAATCCACTAACCCAGTATACAGCATAATCCTCTAACCCAGTATACAGCATAATCCTCTAACCCAGTATACAGTATAATCCACTAACCCAGTGTACAGTATAATCCTCTAACCCAGTATACAGCATAATCCACTAACGCAGTATACAGCATAATCCACTAACCCAGTGTACAGTATAATCCTCTAACCCAGTATACAGCATAATCCTCTAACCCAGTATACAGCATAATCCTCTAACCCAGTATACAGCGTAATCCACTAACCCAGTATACAGCATAATCCTCTAACCCAGTATACAGCATAATCCTCTAACCCAGTATACAGTATAATCCACTAACCCAGTGTACAGTATAATCCTCTAACCCAGTATACAGCATAATCCACTAACGCAGTATACAGCATAATCCACTAACCCAGTGTACAGTATAATCCTCTAACCCAGTATACAGCATAATCCTCTAACCCAGTCTACAGTATAATCCTCTAACCCAGTATACAGTATAATCCTCTAACCCAGTATACAGTATACAGTATAATAATCTGACCCAGTATACAGTATAATCCTCTAACCCAGTATACAGTATAATAATCTGACCCAGTATACATTATAATCCTCTAACCCAGTATACAGTATAATAATCTGACCCAGTATACAGTATAATCCTCTAACCCAGTATACAGTATACAGTATAATAATCTGACCCAGTATACAGTATAATCCTCTAACCCAGTCTACAGTATAATCCTCTAACCCAGTGTACAGTATAATCCACTAACCCAGTGTACAGTATAATCCTCCATCCCAGTGTACAGTATAATCCTCTAACCCAGTCTACAGTATAATCCACTAACCCAGTGTACAGTATAATCCTCTAACCCAGTCTACAGTATAATCCTCTAACCCAGTATACAGCATATACCACTAACCCAGTATACAGTATAATCCTCTAACCCAGTATACAGTGTACAGTATAATCCTCTAACCCAGTGTACAGTATAATCCTCTAACCCAGTATACAGTATAATCCTCTAACCCAGTGTACAGTCTAATCCACTAACCCAGTGTACAGTATAATCCTCTAACCCAGTATACAGTGTACAGTATAATCCTCTAACCCAGTGTACAGTATAATCCTCTAACCCAGTGTACAGTATAATCCTCTAACCCAGTCTACAGTATAATCCTCTAACCCAGTGTACAGTATAATCCTCTAACCCAGTGTACAGTATAATCCTCTAACCCAGTGTACAGTATAATCCTCTAACCCAGTGTACAGTACAATACTCTAACCCAGTTTACAGTGTACAGTATAATCCTCTAACCCAGTGTACAGTATATTCCACTAACCCAGTGTACAGTATATTCCACTAACCCAGTGTACAGTATAATCCACTAACCCAGTGTACAGTATAATCCACTAACCCAGTATACAGTATAATCCTCTAACCCAGTGTACAGTATAATCCTCTAACCCAGTGTACAGTATAATCCTCTAACCCAGTGTACAGTATAATCCTCTAACCCAGTGTACAGTATAATCCTCTAACCCAGTATACAGTATAATCCTCTAACCCAGTCTACAGTATAATCCTCTAACCCAGTATAGAGTGTACAGCATAATCCACTAACCCAGTATACAGTGTACAGTATAACCCTCTAACCCAGTATACAGTATAACCCACTAACCCAGTGTACAGTATAATCCACTAACCCAGTGTACAGTATAATCCTCTAACCCAGTGTACAGTATAATCCTCTAACCCAGTATACAGTATAATCCTCTAACCCAGTATACAGCATAATCCTCTAACCCAGTATACAGCATAATCCATTAACCCAGTGTACAGTATAATCCTCTAACCCAGTATACAGCATAATCCTGTAACCCAGTCTACAGTATAATCCTCTAACCCAGTATACAGTATAATCCACTAACCCAGTGTACAGTATAATCCTCTAACCCAGTGTACAGTACAGTATAATCCTCTAACCCAGTGTACAGTACAGTATAACTCTCTAACCCAGTATACAGTGTACAGTATAATCCTCTAACCCAGTCTACAGTATAATCCTCTAACCCAGTCTACAGTATAATCCTCTAACCCAGTATACAGCATAATCCTCTAACCCAGTGTACAGTATAATCCTCTAACCCAGTCTACAGTATAATCCTCTAACCCAGTATACAGCATAATCCTCTAACCCAGTGTACAGTATAATCCACTAACCCAGTCTACAGTATAATCCTCTAACCCAGTGTACAGTACAGTATAATCCTCTAACCCAGTATACAGTGTACAGCATAATCCACTAACCCAGTATACAGTGTACAGTATAATCCACTAACCCAGTGTACAGTATAACCCTCTAACCCAGTATACAGTATAATCCACTAACCCAGTGTACAGTATAATCCACTAACCCAGTATACAGTATAATCCTCTAACCCAGTGTACAGTATAATCCTCTAACCCAGTCTACAGTATAATCCTCTAACCCAGTATACAGCATAATCCTCTAACCCAGTATACAGTATAATCCACTAACCCAGTGTACAGTATAATCCTCTAACCCAGTATACAGCATAATCCACTAACGCAGTATACAGCATAATCCACTAACCCAGTGTACAGTATAATCCTCTAACCCAGTATACAGCATAATCCTCTAACCCAGTATACAGCATAATCCACTAACCCAGTATACAGCATAATCCTCTAACCCAGTATACAGCATAATCCTCTAACCCAGTATACAGTATAATCCACTAACCCAGTGTACAGTATAATCCTCTAACCCAGTATACAGCATAATCCACTAATGCAGTATACAGCATAATCCACTAACCCAGTGTACAGTATAATCCTCTAACCCAGTATACAGCATCATCCTCTAACCCAGTCTACAGTATAATCCTCTAACCCAGTATACAGTATAATCCTCTAACCCAGTATACAGTATAATAATCTGACCCAGTATACAGTATAATCCTCTAACCCAGTATACAGTATAATAATCTGACCCAGTATACAGTATAATCCTCTAACCCAGTATACAGTATACAGTATAATAATCTGACCCAGTATACAGTATAATCCTCTAACCCAGTATACAGTATAATAATCTGACCCAGTATACAGTATAATAATCTGACCCAGTATACAGTATAATCCTCTAACCCAGTATACAGTATAATCCTCTAACCCAGTATACAGTATAATCCTCTAACCCAGTATACAGTATAATCCTCTAACCCAGTATACAGTATAATAATCTGACCCAGTATACAGTATAATAATCTGACCCAGTATACAGTATAATAATCTGACCCAGTATACAGTATAATAATCTGACCCAGTATACAGTATAATCCTCTAACCCAGTATACAGTATAATAATCTGACCCAGTATACAGTATAATCCTCTGACCCAGTATACAGTATAATCCTCTAACCCAGTATACAGTATAATAATCTGACCCAGTATACAGTATAATAATCTGACCCAGTATACAGTATAATCCTCTAACCCAGTATACAGTATAATAATCTGACCCAGTATACAGTATAATAATTTGACCCAGTATACAGTATAATAATCTGACCCAGTATACAGTATAATAATCTGACCCAGTATACAGTATAATAATCTGACCCAGTATACAGTATAATAATCTGACCCAGTATACAGTATAATAATCTGACCCAGTATAATAATCTGACCCATTATACAGTATAATAATCTGACCCAGTATACAGTATAATAATCTGACCCAGTATACAGTATAATAATCTGACCCAGTATACAGTATAATAATCTGACCTAGTATAATAATCTGACCCAGTATACAGTATAATAATCTGCCCCAGTGTACAGTATAATAATCTGACCCAGTATACAGCATAATAATCTGACCCAGTATACAGTATAATAATCTGACCCAGTACATTAGTTTATGTGTCGGGGGGCTAGGGTCAGTTTGTTATATCTGGAGTACTTCTCCTGTCCTATTCGGTGTCCTGTGTGAATCTAAGTGTGCGTTCTCTAATTCTCTCCTTCTCTCTTTCTTTCTCTCTCTCGGAGGACCTGAGCCCTAGGACCATGCCCCAGGACTACCTGACATGATGACTCCTTGCTGTCCCCAGTCCACCTGGCCATGCTGCTGCTCCAGTTTCAACTGGCCTGGGCCCTAGGACCATGTCCCAGGACTACCTGACATGATGACTCCTTGCTGTCCCCAGTCCACCTGGCCATGCTGCTGCTCCAGTTTCAACTGTTCTGCCTTACTATTATTCAACCATGCTGGTCATTTATGAACATTTGAACATCTTGGCCACGTTCTGTTATAATCTCCACCCGGCACAGCCAGAAGAGGACTGGCCACCCCACATATGCTCTCTCTAATTCTCTCTTTCTTTCTCTCTCTCTCGGAGGACCTGAGCCCTAGGACCGTGCCCCAGGACTACCTGACATGATGACTCCTTGCTGTCCCCAGTCCACCTGACTGTGCTGCTGCTCCAGTTTCAACTGTTCTGCCTTATTATTATTCGACCATGCTGGTCATTTATGAACATTTGAACATCTTGGTCATGTTCTGTTATAATCTCTACCCGGCACAGCCAGAAGAGGACTGGCCACCCCACATAGCCTGGTTCCTCTCTAGGTTTCTTCCTAGGTTTTGGCCTTTCTAGGGAGTTTTTCCTAGCCACCGTGCTTTTACACCTGCATTGTTTGCTGTTTGGGGTTTTAGGCTGGGTTTCTGTACAGCACTTTGAGATATCAGCTGATGTACGAAGGGCTATATAAATAAATTTGATTTGATTTGATTTGATTTAATAATCTGACCCAGTATAATAATCTGACCCAGTATAATAATCTGACCCAGTATAATAATCTGACCCAGTATACAGTATAATAATCTGACCCAGTATAATAATCTGACCCAGTATAATAATCTGACCCAGTATACAGTATAATAATCTGACCCAGTATAATAATCTCTGCCTTCAGAAAGTATTCACATCCATTGACGTTTTCCAAAAAGTATTTGTTTTGTTACAAAGTGGGATAAAAATGTATTTACTTCTATATTTTTGTTAACAATTTACAAAAAAGACTAATGTCAAAGTGAAAGAACATTTTTAACATTTGTAAAACATTTATTAAAAATAAACACTATTTTCTTTTAAGTATTCAACCTATTCAATTTATGTTACAATCACAGTGATTGGCCGTGATTTATAGCTGTGTCTTTCTGGGTAAGTTTTTATTTTCTAAATTCTTCAAGCTCTGTGAAATTGTTTGTTGATCATTGCTAAGCAACCATTTTCAGGTCTTGTCATAGATTTTTAGGCAGATTTAAGTCAAAAGTGAAGAGTGGTATTCAGTAATGTGTTGAATTGAATTTGCCCCAAACATAACACTTTGAATTCAGGACAAAAAGTTAATCGCTTTGCCACATAGTTTGCAGTTTTACTTTAGTGACATTATTCTGTACAGGCGTCTTTCTTTTCGCTCTGTCATTTCAAATCAAATCAAATCAAATTTTATTTGTCACATACACATGGTTAGCAGATGTTAATGCGAGTGTAGCGAAATACTTGTGCTTCTAGTTCCGACAATGCAGTGATAACCAACAAGTAATCTAACTAACAATTCCAAAACTACTGTCTTATAAACAGTGTAAGGGGATAAAGAATATGTACATAAGGATATATGAATGAGTGATGGTACAGAGCAGCATACAGTAGATGGTATCGAGTACAGTATATACATATGAGATGAGTATGTAAACAAAGTGGCATAGTTAAAGTGGCTAGTGATACATGTATTACATAAGGATGCAGTCGATGATATAGAGTACAGTATATACGTATGCATATGAGATGAATAATGTAGGGTAAGTAACATTATATAAGGTAGCATTGTTTAAAGTGGCTAGTGATATATTTACATCATTTCCCATCAATTCCCATTATTAAAGTGGCTGGAGTTGAGTCAGTGTCAGTGTCAGTGTGTTGGCAGCAGCCACTCAATGTTAGTGGTGGCTGTTTAACAGTCTGATGGCCTTGAGATAGAAGCTGTTTTTCAGTCTCTCGGTCCCAGCTTTGATGCACCTGTACTGACCTCGCCTTCTGGATGATAGCGGGGTGAACAGGCAGTGGCTCGGGTGGTTGATGTCCTTGATGATCTTTATGGCCTTCCTGTAACATCGGGTGGTGTAGGTGTCCTGGAGGGCAGGTAGTTTGGCCCCGGTGATGCGTTGTGCAGACCTCACTACCCTCTGGAGAGCCTTACGGTTGAGGGCGGAGCAGTTGCCGTACCAGGCGGTGATACAGCCCGACAGGATGCTCTCGATTGTGCATCTGTAGAAGTTTGTGAGTGCTTTTGGTGACAAGCCAAATTTCTTCAGCCTCCTGAGGTTGAAGAGGCGCTGCTGCGCCTTCTTCACGATGCTGTCTGTGTGAGTGGACCAATTCAGTTTGTCTGTGATGTGTATGCCGAGGAACTTAAAACTTGCTACCCTCTCCACTACTGTTCCATCGATGTGGATAGGGGGGTGTTCCCTCTGCTGTTTCCTGAAGTCCACAATCATCTCCTTAGTTTTGTTGACGTTGAGTGTGAGGTTATTTTCCTGACACCACACTCCGAGGGCCCTCACCTCCTCCCTGTAGGCCGTCTCGTCGTTGTTGGTAATCAAGCCTACCACTGTTGTGTCGTCCGCAAACTTGATGATTGAGTTGGAGGCGTGCATGGCCACGCAGTCGTGGTTGAACAGGGAGTACAGGAGAGGGCTCAGAACACACCCTTGTGGGGCCCCAGTGTTGAGGATCAGCGGGGAGGAGATGTTGTTGCCTACCCTCACCATCTGGGGGCAGCCCGTCAGGAAGTCCAGTACCCAGTTGCACAGGGCGGGGTCGAGACCCAGGGTCTCGAGCTTGATGACGAGCTTGGAGGGCACTATGGTGTTGAATGCCGAGCTGTAGTCAATGAACAGCATTCTCACATAGGTATTCCTCTTGTCCAGATGGGTTAGGGCAGTGTGCAGTGTGGTTGAGATTGCATCGTCTGTGGACCTATTTGGGCGGTAAGCAAATTGGAGTGGGTCTAGGGTGTCAGGTAGGGTGGAGGTGATATGGTCCTTGACTAGTCTCTCAAAGCACTTCATGATGACGGAAGTGAGTGCTACGGGGTGGTAGTCGTTTAGCTCAGTTACCTTAGCTTTCTTGGGAACAGGAACAATGGTGGCCCTATTGAAGCATGTGGGAACAGCAGACTGGTATAGGGATTGATTGAATATGTCCGTAAACACACCGGCCAGCTGGTCTGCGCATGCTCTGAGGGCGCGGCTGGGGATGCCGTCTGGGCCTGCAGCCTTGCGAGGGTTAACACGTTTAAATGTCTTACTCACCTCGGCTGCAGTGAAGGAGAGACCGCATGTTTTCGTTGCAGGCCGTGTCAGTGGCACTGTATTGTCCTCAAAGCGGGCAAAAAAGTTATTTAGTCTGCCTGGGAGCAAGACATCCTGGTCCGTGACTGGGCTGGATTTCTTCTTGTAGTCCGTGATTGAATGTAGACCCTGCCACATGCCTCTTGTGTCTGAGCCGTTGAATTGAGATTCTACTTTGTCTCTGTACTGACGCTTAGCTTGTTTGATAGCCTTGCGGAGGGAATAGCTGCACTGTTTGTATTCGGTCATGTTACCAGACACCTTGCCCTGATTAAAAGCAGTGGTTCGCGCTTTCAGTTTCACGCGAATGCTGCCATCAATCCACGGTTTCTGGTTAGGGAATGTTTTAATCGTTGCTATGGGAACGACATCTTCAACGCACGTTCTAATGAACTCGCACACCGAATCAGCGTATTCGTCAATATTGTTATCTGACGCAATACGAAACATATCCCAGTCCACGTGATGGAAGCAGTCTTGGAGTGTGGAGTCAGCTTGGTCGGATCAGCGTTGGACAGACCTCAGCGTGGGAGCCTCTTGTTTTAGTTTCTGTCTGTAGGCAGGGATCAACAAAATGGAGTCGTGGTCAGCTTTTCCGAAAGGGGGGCGGGGCAGGGCCTTATATGCGTCGCGGAAGTTAGAGTAACAATGATCCAAGGTTTTTCCTCCCCTGGTTGCGCAATCGATATGCTGATAAAATTTAGGGAGTCTTGTTTTCAGATTAGCCTTGTTAAAATCCCCAGCTACAATGAATGCAGTCTCCGGATAAATGGTTTCCAGTTTGCAAATAAAGTTCAGAGCCATCCATGTGTCTGCTTGGGGGGGATATATACGGCTGTGATTATAATCGAAGAGAATTCTCTTGGTAGATAATGCGGTCTACATTTGATTGTGAGAAATTCTAAATCAGGTGAACAGAAGGATTTGAGTTCCTGTATGTTTCTTTCATCACACCATGTCTCGTTAGCCATAAGGCATACGCCCCCACCCCTCTTCTTACCAGAAAGATGTTTGTTTCTGTCGCCGCGATGCGTGGAGAAACCCACGCCTCGGATAGCGTCTCTCCAGTGAGCCATGTTTCCGTGAAGCAAAGAACGTTACAGTCTCTGATGTCCCTCTGGAATGCTACCCTTGCTCGGATTTCATCAACCTTGTTGTCAAGAGACTGGACATTGGCGAGAAGAATGCTAGGGAGTGGTGCACGGTGTGCCCGTTCCCGGAGTCTGACCAGAAGACCGCCTCGTTTCCCTCTTTTTCGGAGTTGTTTTTTTGGGTCGCTGCATGGGATCCATTCCGTTGTCCTGTTTGAAAGGCAGAACACAGGACCCGCGTCGCGAAAAACATATTCTTGGTCGTACTGATGGTGAGTTGACGCTGATCTTATATTCAGTAGTTCTTCTCGACTGTATGTAATGAAACCTAAGATGACCTGGGGTACTAATGTAAGAAATAACACGTAAAAAAAAAAAAAAACTGCATAGTTTCCTAGGAACGCGAAGCGAGGCGGCCATCTCTGTCATCTCTGTCGGCCCCATTTAGGTTGTGGAGTAACTACCATGTTTTCACTCTGTCATTTAGGTTGTGGAGTAACTACCTTGTTGTTGATCCATCCTCAGTTTCCTCCTATCACAGCCATTAAACTCTGTCATTTAGGTTGTGGAGTAACTACAATGTTTTCACTCTGTCATTTAGATTGTGGAGTAACTACCTTGTTGTTGATCCATCCTCAGTTTCGTCCTATCACAGCCATTAAACTCTGTAATTTAGGTTGTGGAGTAACTACCATGTTTTCACTCTGTCATTTAGGTTGTGGAGTAACTACCTTGTTGTTGATCCATCCTCAGTTTCCTCCTATCACAGCCATTAAACTCTGTCATTTAGGTTGTGGAGTAACTACCATGTTGTTGATCCATCCTCAGTTTCCTCCCATCACAGCCATTAAACTCTGTCATTTAGGTTGATATTGTGGAGTAACTACCATGTTGTTGATCCATCCTCAGTTTCCTCGCATCACAGCCATTAATCTCTGTCATTTAGGTTGTGGAGTAACTACCATGTTGTTGATCCATCCTCAGTTTCCTCCCATCACAGCCATTAAACTCTGTCATTTAGGTTAGTATTGTGGAGTAACTACCATGTTTTCACTCTGTCATTTAGGTTGTGGAGTAACTACCATGTTGTTGATCCATCCTCAGTTTCCTCCCATCACAGCCATTAATCTCTGTCATTTAGGTTGTGGAGTAACTACCATGTTGTTGATCCATCCTCAGTTTCCTCCCATCACAGCCATTAATCTCTGTCATTTAGGTTGTGGATTAACTACCATGTTGTTGATCCATCCTCAGTTTCCTCCCATCACAGCCATTAAACTCTGTCATTTAGGTTGTGGAGTAACTACCATGTTGTTGATCCATCCTCAGTTTTCTCCTATCACAGAAATTAAACTCTGTACCTTTTTTTAAAGTCACCATTGGCCTCATGCTGAAATCCCTGAGTGGTTTCCTTCCTCTCTGGCAACTGAGTTAGGAAGAACGCCAGTATATTTGTAGTGACTGGGTGTATTGATACACCATCCAAAGAGTAATTAATAACTGCACCATGCTCAAAGGGATATTCAATGTCTGCTTTTTATTTTACCCATCTACCAATAGGGGCCCTTCTTTGTGAGGCATTGGAAAACTTCTGTTGTCTTTGTGGTTGAATCTGTGTTTGAAATTCCCTGCTTGCCTGATGGACCTTACATATAATTGTATGTTTGGGGTACAGAGATGAGGTAGTCATTTAAAAAATAATGCTAAACACTATTATTACACACACAGTGAGTCCATGCAATTATGTGACTTGTTAAACAAATCTTTACAATTAATTTTGGCTGTAACAAAGGGCTTGAAAACTGATTGACTCAAGACATTTAAACTTTACATTTTTTATTAATTTGTAAATATTTCTAAAAACATAATTCCACTTCGACATTTTGGTGTATTGTGTGTAGGCCAGTGACAAAACATCTAAATGTAATCCATTTAAATACAGGCTTCAACAACTGAATGTGGATAAGGTCAAAGGGTGTGAAGACCTTCCACTGTACATACAACCCCTGTATATGTATTGTGACTCGATACTGTGATTTTATCGCGATTTGGAGTTCCAAACATATTGCTCACCACATGTCTGCTGCAGAGGGACAAGCGAGCCATGAGCACATTAGTTTTCATCAGTCATTGGAAATAACATTGTAAAAAAAAAAGTCTCCCTTTTTAAAAATAAGATGGAGAACAAGCTATGAAGGAAAAATACTGGAGATTTGGTGCAGCTACAGCCAGCCAGTTCAAAACTAATATTATTCTCAAACAATACGATACCATATATTGTCAGCAATAATATCCTGATACGTAACTGTTTAGATTGATCACCCAGTGCATAGTACAGTACAGTATTTTCCTCTAACCCATTGTACCTGTCACCGTCGACGTAGAAGCAACACTCCTTCTTCCTGATGTTGTCTTTGATCCAGGCGGCAAGGGAGTGCTGGGTGGATGCAGAAAGAGAGAGCTTCGAGGTTTTAGCTGCGCTGACGGCCAGAGTCTGAGCCAAGCTGGGCTCCAGCAGCAGAGACTCCCCCATCCTGAGAGAGAGGACAGCGAGGCAGGGAAACAGCTCACTGTCGGCTTGGGCTGGGAGAGAGGAGAGAGCTTCCGCAGTCTGCTACTGTGCCTCCAGCCTAGCTCTCAGCACTGCATTAGTGATGTCACTACAGCTAGACTATAGTGGTGGTGATGCTGCGTAAAGCTGGAATCACACCGAGCAGCTACAGTACTGTACAGGATAATGCTGGATTCACACCAAGCAGCTACAGTACTGTACAGGATAATGCTGGATTCACACCAAGCAGCTACAGTACTGTACAGGATAATGCTGGAATCACACCAAGCAGCTACAGTACTGTACAGGATAATGCTGGAAATCACACCAAGCAGCTACAGTACTGTACAGGATGATGCTGGAATCACACCGAACAGCTACAGTACTGTACAGGATAATGCTGGAATCACACCAAGCAGCTACAGTACTGTACAGGATAATGCTGGAATCACACCAAGCAGCTACAGTACTGTACAGGATAATGCTGAAATCACACCAAGCAGCTACAGTAAAATACAGGATGATGCTGGAATCACCCCAAGCAGCTACAGTACAATACAGGATAATGCTGGAATCACACCAAGCAGCTACAGTACTGTACAGGATAATGCTGGAATCACACCAAGCAGCTACAGTACTGTACATGATAATGCTGTATTTCACACCAAGCAGCTACAGTACTGTACAGGATAATGCTGGAATCACACCAAGCAGCTACAGTACAATACAGGATAATGCTGTATTTCACACCAAGCAGCTACAGTACAATACAGGATAATGCTGGAATCACCCCAAGCAGCTACAGTACTATACAGGATAATTCTGGAATCACACCAAGAAGCTACAGTACTATACAGGATAATGCTGGAATCACACCAATCAGCTATAGTACTATACGAGATCATGCTGGATTTCACACCAAGCAGCTACAGTACCATACAGGATAATGCTGGATTTCACACCAAGCAGCTACAGTACTATACAGGATAATGCTGGAATCACACCAAGAAGCTACAGTACTATACAGGAGAATCCTGGAATCACACCAAGCAGCCACAGTACTATAGAGGATAATGCTAAAATCACAACAAGCAGCTACAGTACTATACAGGATAATGCTGAAATCACACCAAGCAGCTAAAGTACAATATGCTACTATACAGGATAGGAGGCAGTTACAGTAGATCACTATACAGGACAGGAGGCAGATATAGTATGCTACTATAGAATAGTTTTATTATATTTATTTTAGTACATTTATAGCTAACCCTACCCCTAACCCTTACCCCCTATCCCTAACACTACCCCTAACCCTTACCCCCTACCCCTATCCCCAACCCTAACACCTATCCCTAACCCTTACCCCTAAACCTTACCCCTATCCCTAACCTTAGCCCTACCCCTAATCCTTCCCCTAACCCCAACCCTAACCCTACCATAACCCTAACTCTAACCCTTATCCCTATCCCTAACCTTATCCCTAACCCTACCCCTTATCCCTATCCCTAACCTTATACCTACTCCTACTCCTAACCCCAACCCTACCCCTACCCCTAACCCTAGCCCCAAAAACAAGGGCTTAGTAAGCCCCAGCTGTGGGCCAATATGGGACTAATTGGACAGGGAAGGAGAATTTGACCATAAACCTCACCTCGTTGCCTCTTTGTTCGTCAATGGGTAGCGCACGTGCCTTACAATCGGCCGGTCAGTGTTCGAGACCCACCTG
Source organism: Oncorhynchus nerka (assembly GCF_034236695.1). NCBI lineage: Eukaryota > Metazoa > Chordata > Actinopteri > Salmoniformes > Salmonidae > Oncorhynchus > Oncorhynchus nerka. The sequence goes on from NC_088396.1 coordinate 58,282,446, forward strand.
GGTTAATCAATTTTTTTTCACAGGGCCTGCTAACCCAAAAAAGGCCCATAGGCCCATAGGCCAAAAAGCCACTGCCCTGCCCTGGCCTGGCCTGGGACAAAAGCCACTGCCCTGGCCTGGTACCTCCATATATGCATATAGGGCTTGAGAGGACACATACAGGCCGAAAGGTCATCACTCAATATCCAGGGACAGGCCTCTATCTGGGCATGACTTTACACACACAAGCCTATTGGCCCACACACACTACCCGGGTTACAGGCCTCTCTCCGGGCATGAGAGGACACATACAGGCCTAAAGGTCATCACTCAATATCCAGGAACAGGCCTCTCTCTCATGGGATGAGAGGACACATACAGGCCTAAAGGCCTTAACTCCCTATCCGGGTTACAGGCCTCTCTCTGGGCATGAGAGGACACATACAGGCCTAAAGTTCTTAACTCCCTATCCGGGTTACAGGCCTCTCTCTGGGCATGAGAGGACACATACAGGCATAAAGGCCTTAACTCCCTATCCGGGAACAGGCCTCTCTCTCAGGGAATGAGAGGACACATAAAGGACTATAGGACCTCACCCATCACCCGGGTAACACCCCTCTATTTCCGGGGATGATTCCAGCAGGGGACACCCCCCAGCTCCACAACCTTGCACACCAGGTGAACCAGGGCACCCACACTTAAGCACCCTTCCCCGGACTATAAATTATATAGCTGCGCTGTTACGACTGCGTGCACCTGGTGACCCAAACCGGATGTCGTGCACCTGGTCACCCTGCCGCTTTCCGCGCAGGGCCTGAGGGGGCACTAATGGGTTAACAGGTGCCGGTGGTACTTTTCCGCCGGGCACTCACCTTTTTAGTCCATTTGCCCACTCTCTCTCTCTCTCGGCCTCCGGACTCTGGACTCTGGACTCTGGGTTACCAGGTGCCGGTGGTACTTTCCAGCCGGGCACCCACCTTTCTTAGTCCGCTTGCCCACTCTCTCTCTGAGCCTCTGGACTCTGGCTCCTGGCCATGGCCCCTGGCACTTTTCTGTATACCTCGTTACCCATTTGTATTGAAGGGTGAAGGTGGAGGAAGACGCCTTCTGTCCCGAAAGAAGATTGGGCGCTCGATCCCGATACAAGCTTTAAGATACGCTATTGGAGCTGGAATTACCGCTGCTGCTGGCACCATACTTGGCCTCCAATGGATCCTCGTTAAAGGATTTAAAGTGTACTCATTCCAAATACAGGGCCTCGAAAGAGTCCTGTATTGTTATTTTTCATCACTACCTCACCGAGTCTGGAGTGGGTAATTTGCGCGCCTACTGCCTTCCTTGGATGTGGTAGCCATTTATCAGGCTCCCTCTCCGGAATTGAACCGTGATTCCCCGTTACCCGTGGTAACCATGGTAGGCACGGAAAGTACCATCGAAAGTTGATAGGGCAGACATTCAAATGAGACGTCTCCGTCACAAAGGCTGCGCGATCGGCTCAAAGTTATCGAGAATCACCAAAGCGGCCGGGGCAACCGAGATTGGCCCGCATGGGTTTTGGGTCTGATAAATGCACGCATCCCCGGAGGTCAGCGCTCGTTGGCATGTATTAGCTCTAGAATTGCCACAGTTATCCAAGTAACGTAGGAGGAACCAGAACTGATTTAATGAGCCATTCGCAGTTTCACTGTACCGGCCGTGTGCACTTAGACTTGCATGGCTTCATATTTTAGACAAGCATATACTACTGGCAGGATCAACCAGGTAGCCACTCACAACATAGAGGTTGTACCTGGTCGCACTAAGCAAAGAACAGCCAGGGACCGGTCCTATCCCGTCAGGGGAGGAGGCCCTGGTGCAATCCACCGTGCGCCCAGCGGGAGGCCCTGAACTGCCCATGACCGAGGCCACAGGTGCCGGGGCGCCGCTCGAGATGTCTCTTGTCTAGCTGGAGGGTACATTCGGAACGCCATCAACTGGGCAAAAACAGAACCACAACCTCGGTCAGACCGCTTGGGTCAGCCGGATAGGTCCACTTTAAAGACAGGGTTTGAGAATATGTGTCTCTGGCGCCGATGCGTTACGGGATGACCATCACCACATGCTTCGCAGCCTGGGTGTGACACTCCCCGCACCGGAACACCAATGAAGGGCCACTGGGTCAGACAGTTCGGCTGGATCTCGCACGAATGGTGCGCGGCTGGAGTATGTCGAAATAGGGGGTCAATCGTCTCCGAAATGGGCTCCCCCGATAGAGGCCAATCCACGTGGGGCGGGAGGAACAATCCATCAGAACACCAGCCAAAGGCCGGCCGATAGAGGCCCTCCCAAGTGGAAAACGGATGCAAATCGGTCAGAGGAAATTACACTGGCTGGACCACAGAGGAGAACCATGGAGACGCAACGTGAACCAAGAGTGGGACTGGACTGGAGAGCTAGCCCTCACTGGGGCTAAACAACCACCAATCGGTCGCCGAAGGGACGGGCACCTTCATTGGACCAGAACCATGGTCATTGATGAACCAAACCCACAAGGTAATAGCTGGGATTGAGTACCTGCCCAGGACAGAGCTCAATATCCTCCCACCACTAAGCTGGGAAACATGGATCAAAAGTTAGGACAAATCGGGCGCCGAAGGGGCTGGTCAAACCACCAAATCGGTCTCGGGCGGAAAAGGTCCAAAGTACCATGGTTCCGAGGGGCTCACATCCCTCAAAAGTGTCAATTTCTCATTTTCTATCCGGGCTGAGCAGTTTGGTACCACCCCCGTCTCTCTAGGACATGGAAGTCTTGTTGTCAAAAACCAGGTTTCTGATTTCGCGCCGGTACCTGTCTGGTCCACCCGCCACTGAGAGTGTCATTAACGGGCAGGCCAAATTATCGACTTAAGCCCTGAACCTCACAGGGCTTCTGTGTGCCCCGCCATTGGGGGTCAAATTCAGGTACAGCCAAAACATGAATAAATGAAAAAGTACACCTCCAATCTGGATGGGGTTTTTTTTCGCACAAAAGGACACACATAGACAAGCATTTCCATTGAATTAAAACCGTTTTTGTATAAAACATTTGAATAGGAAATCGTGTTTTAGGTTTTGGGAAAAAAGTGCATGTTACAGGGCGCATAGGTCCCTGTGGATTTGGGACCTCTAGCCCTTCGGGAAGTATTTTTTATCATTTTTTGAAACTTACAGAAATTGGTCTAAAAAATGACAGAGTCCCAAATTGTCACAGCTGTGCACCGGGCGATTGAAAATCGGCACCTGGTAACCCAAAATGAAACACGGTTCTATATGCATTTACCAGTGTTCCAGATATCCATGCCCACTATGGGAATACCCAACTACGGCCCTCTATCAATGGGGGCCGTCCTGAGTGCTTTATGGACGGTTTAAAATAATTTTGTGAATGCGGATTAGTATTGGCATATATGCACCTGGTAACCCAAAAGTTAAAATACGGTTCTAAATGCATTTACCGGGCATTCTAATATTAATGCCCGCTATGGGAGTACCCTACTATGGTCCTCTATCAATGGTGGCCTGGTATAACATATATTTGTGGATGCGGATTAGGCTATACCTCTGTGCACCTGGTGATTGAAAATAGGCACCTGTTAACCCAAAATGAAAAATATGGTTCTAAATTCATTTACCGGGACTCCTAATATTCATGCCCCCTATGGGAGTACCGTACTACTGGGGAAAATTCACTGGAGGGCGCCAAAGGTACATTTATGGAGTTTTCAAAAATAGTTGTGAAAAATGACTAAGTACAAACTTTTCGTGTTTTATTTGCAACTGGTGATTGAAAATAGACACCTGGTAACCCAAAATGAAACACATTTTTAATAATTTTAATGCATAATGACACAAATACAAGGGTGAATTTCAAACAAATATACTTCATTTAATCAGTTAATCATGGATTGATTTGTCCCTCAATCAGTGTCCGGGCCCAGCTGGCATTTATGGGCAAATTATGGTTCCGGTGGTGCCGTGCCTGAGTTTCCAGAGAGTGACACATATGGTCAGCCACAGTTCCCCGGTCTGTAACCGACCCTTGGTTAAAGTTCAATGTGGCAACACTTTGTCGAATTGTACCGAAGGTCACTTTACTTCCAATGCCAAACTCTGCAAATATTTGGCCCACATACTCACACTGATTACCGTACGGTTGACCGCGGGATGTGAAAAAGAAGAGTTCTGTGTCTGAGGTCATTCCACTCAGATGAGGCCTGATCTGGTGGAATCGTTTAAGCCAAGTGTATTCCTCCTCACATATAACAATTCTGCACTCCCCGAAGCTATAGTTTGTTTTGTGGCTCGCAACGCACATCTGATAACCCCCACCTTCCGGGGTTACTTCAGTAAAATCACTCTCACTGAACATGGTGACTGGGGATTGTCGAGTGCCATTAAATATGGCCAACCGGCTGGACATGAGAGCTGCAAACCTACGCCTGTCAGAGCAGGTGACTCAGACATCCAGCCTACTGAGAACTGAAATAATTGCTTACTTAGCTCAACAAAGCGTTTTAACTCCGCAGCGCTGAGCACCTCGTCCCTGCAGCATTTGCGAAATTTTGCCCTGTGCGTTGCCTGGCTCTGCCGCGAGTCCCTGTCCATCTTCGCCAAGCAGAGTAACATCTTTCGAATTCCACTGACCTTAGCTTGCATACCATTTGGCCGGAACTGAATAAAATAATTCAGGAAACCTCGAACATCGGCTCGGTACATTTTTAACGTGGATGGTGCCAAACCACGGTCGTCACATTGGCCATACCACTCAGACACACGTCTGTAGTTATCCAGAAAACACAGTCCTTCATCGGCCTTGCCCTCCGACATAATGCGGAGGAATTCCCGTACTCGGGATAAACTGGTGCGACTATTGTCAATTCGTTTAACTGAAGGGTGTATACCCGTAATATAGTGTTCATACTGAGTCAAAATTGCATTACTCCAAACCTCAATTCTGGACGGCACGCCGCCGTCTTCATCACTCTCGCTCTCAGTGGAAGTTGCCACAACGCAGCCTTGCTCCCTCGGTTCCGAGCACGGTTCACTACCGACCTGACTGGTTGGCTGCACCGCCGCCGACGCACCCGCCGCCTGCTCACTCTCGTCCCCCAGCTGCTGATCCACCATGGCTGACTGATCACCCTCGTCCATCGGCTGCTGCTCCATGGACAACTCACTTTCAAAACACTACAAAATCACAGGGTTCTCCGGCCGCGGTTCAACACCGTTGTCAGGCTGCATGTACTGCCCTGATTCGGGCTGCTGTCTCTCAGTCGAAATTAGATAGATTGCATAGCATTTGTCCATTCCATAGTACCGGACTTAATTGCATGTACAGACTTGAAATGTCCGTCAAGCCGCACGATATTCTGCTTTGAACAAAGCCCACAGACTTGGTCTGCTGCTCATGCTTCTCTCTCCTGCCTTCCTCCGTGTCACTTTGTTTGCTCCACCAAACAACCTAACCCTAACCCTTCCACTTCCTCTCCCCAACACACAACTATACAGACCAACACAATAGGAGACCAACCACATACACTTCCAGCAATAGAACACACCCCACTACAAATTTCCCGACCAACGATACTTCTCTCCCTAGCAGAGGAATTTTCACCTCTATCAAAACCTCGCCCCTGCCAAAAAGACAACCATCATACCTACGGACACTATGACTGGGAAAACAACCGACCCTGAGTGAAACTTCCGGCGCCGACAGAGATGCCCGCCTCGCTTCGCGTTCCTGTTTTTTTACGTGTTATTTCTTAAATTAACACCCCAGGTCATCTTAGGTTTCATTACATACAGTCGAGAAGAACTACTGAACATAAGAGCAGCGTCAACTCACCATCAGTACGACCAAGAATATGACTTTCGCAAAGAAGATCCTGTGTTCTGCCTTTCACCCAGGACAACAGAATGGATCCCAGCCGGCGACCCAAAAAAATGACTTCGTAAAAGGGGGAAACGGAGCGGTCTTCTGTTCAGACTCCGGAGACGGGCACATCGTGCACCACTCCCTAGCATTCTTCTCGCCAATGTCCAGTCTATTGACAACAAGGTTGATGAAATCCGAGCAAGGGTAGCATTCCAGAGGGACATCAGAGACTGTAACGTTCTTTGCTTCACGGAAACATGGCTCACTGGAGAGACGCTATCGGAATCGGTGCAGCCAGCTGGTTTCTCCACGCATCGCACCGACAGAAACAAACATCTTTCTGGTAAGAAGAGGGGCGGGGGCGTATGCTTCATGGTTAACGTGACATGGTGTGATCATAACAACATACAGGTACTCAAGTCCTTCTGTTCACCTGATTTAGAATTCCTCACAATCAAATGTCGACCGCATTATCTTCCAAGGGAATTCTCTTCGATTATATATATATATTCCCCCCCAAGCAGACACATCGATGGCTCTGAACAAACTTTATTTGACTCTTTGCAAACTGGAATCCATTTATCCGGAGGCTGCATTCATTGTAGCTGGGGATTTTAACAAGGCTAATCTGAAAACAAGACTCCCTAAATTTTATCAGCATATTGATTGCGCAACCAGGGCTGGAAAAACCTTGGATCACTGCTATTCTAACTTCCGCGACGCATATAAGGCCCTGCCCCGCCCTCCTTTCGGAAAAGCTGACCACGACTCCATTTTGTTGATCCCTGCCTACAGACAGAAACTAAAACAAGAAGCTCCCGCGCTGAGGTCTGTTCAACGCTGGTCCGAACAATCTGATTCCCCACTCCAAGCTTGCTTCCATCACGTGGACTGGGATATGTTTCGTATTGCGTCAGACAACAACATTGACGAATACGCTGATTCGGTGAGCGAGTTCATTAGAACGTGCGTTGAAGATGTCGTTCCCATAGCAACGATTAAAACATTCCCAAACCAGAAACCGTGGATTGATGGCAGCATTCGCATGAAACTGAAAGCCCGAACCACTGCTTTTAACCAGGGCAAGGTGTCTGGTAACATGTCCGAATACAAACAGTGTAACTATTCCCTCCGCAAGGCAATCAAACAAGCTAAGCATCAGTATAGAGATAAAATAGAATCTCAATTCAACGGCTCAGACACAAGAGGTATGTGGCAGGGTCTACAGTCAATCACGGATTACAAAACGAAAACCAGCCCAGTCACGGACCAGGATGTCTTGCTCCCAGGTAGACTAAATAACTTTTTTTGCCCGCTTTGAGGACAATACAGTGCCACTGACACGGGCCCGCAACTAAAACATGCGGATTCTCCTTCACTGCAGCCGACGTGAGGAAAACATTTAAACGTGTCAACCCTCGCAAGGCTGCAGGCCCAGACGGCATCCCCAGCCGCGCCCTCTGAGCATGCGCAGCTGGCTGGTGTGTTTACGGACATATTCAATCAATCCCTATCCCAATCTGTTGTTCCCACATGCTTCAAGAGGGCCACCATTGTTCCTGTTCCCAAGAAAGCTAAGGTAACTGAGCTAAACAACTACCGCCCTGTAGCACTCACTTCCGTCATCATGAAGTACTTTGAGAGACTAGTCAAGGACCATATCACCTCCACCCTACCTGACACCCTAGACCCACTCCAATTTGCTTAACGCCCAAATAGGTCCACAGACGATGCAATCTCAACCACACTGCACACTGCCCTAACCCATCTGGACAAGAGGAATATCTATGTGAGAATGCTGTTCATCGACTACAGCTCGGCATTTAACACCATAGTGCCCTCCAAGCTCGTCATCAAGCTTGAGACCCTGTGCAACTGGGTACTGGACATCCTGACGGGCTGCCCCCAGATGGTGAGGGTAGGCAACAACATTTCCACCCCGCTGATCCTCAACACTGGGGCCCCACAAGGGTGCGTTCTGAGCCCTCTCCTGTACTCCCTGTTCACCCACGACTGCGTGGCCACGCACGCCTCCAACTCAATCATCAAGATTGCGGACGACACAACAGTGGTAGGCTTGATTACCAACAACGACGAGACGGCCTACAGGGAGGAGGTGAGGGCCCTCGGAGTGTGGTATCAGGAAAATAACCTCACACTCAACGTCAACACAACTAAGGAGATGATTGTGGACTTCAGGAAACAGCAGAGGGAACACCCCCCTATCCACATTGATGGAACAGTAGTGGAGAGGGTAGTAAGTTTTAAGTTCCTCGGCGTACACATCACAGACAAACTGAATTGGTCCACCCACACAGACAGCATCGTGAAGAAGGCGCTGCAGCGCCTCTTCGACCTCAGGAGGCTGAAGAAATTCGGCTTGTCACCAAAAGCACTCACAAACTTCTACAGATGCACAATCGATAGCATCCTGTCGGGCTGTATCACCGCCTGGTACGGCAACTGCTCCGCCCACAACCGTAAGGCTCTCCAGAGGGTAGTGAGGTCTGCACAACGCATCACCGGGGGCAAACTACCTGCCCTCCAGGACACCTACACCACCCGATGTCACAGGAAGGCCATAAAGATCATCAAGGACAACAACCACCCGAGCCACTGCCTGTTCACCCCGCTATCATCCAGAAGGCGAGGTCAGTACAGGTGCATCAAAGCTGGGCCCGAGAGACTGAAAAACAGCTTCTATCTCAACGCCAGACTGTTAAACAGCCACCACTAGTGGCTGCTGCCAACACACTGACTCAACTCCAGCCACTTTAATAATGGGAATTGATGGGAAATGATGTAAAATATATCACTAGCCACTTTAAACAATGCTACCTAATATAATGTTACTTACCCTACATTATTCATCTCATATGTATATGTATATACTGTACTCTATATCATCTACTGCATCTTTATGTAATACATGTATCACTAGCCACTTTAACTATGCCACTTTGTTTACATACTCATCTCATATGTATATACTGCACTCAATATCATCTACTGTATCTTGCCTATGCCGCTCTGTACCATCACTCACTCATATATCTTTATGTACATATTCTTATCCCCTTACACTTGTGTCTATAAGGTAGTAGTTTTGGAATTGTTAGCTAGATTACTTGTTGGTTATTACTGCATTGTCGGAACTAGAAGCACAAGCATTTCGCTACACTCGCATTAACATCTGTTAACCATGTGTATGTGACAAATACAATTTGATTTGATTTGATTAACCTTCACATACAGACTCTTTCCAAAACACATCTTCACTCCCTACCCTCAACATCCACTTTCACTGATTCTTCCTTTTCCAATCAAAATGGAGAGGCAAAAATAGCAACCCCTACAACTGGAAAAGAGAAATGGAAAAGTCCAGTGGGCCCCCCTACTCCTAAAGCAGTCACCCCTATCATAGCCCAAGTTCACCACACAGTCAACAGTCAAACAGAAACTTGTACACCTACAGCTACACCCATTAAACAAAACACTAACTGCAAAGGAGCACAGAGTAATGTATCAATATTACTAAGAGACATAATTACATCTGCTCCTCTTTCACCCACAGGAGGCGCCAGGCAAGGGGTACAGACAAGGACAGGGCAATTCAAGGTGCACATGACGATGACTAAAGGGCAAGACAATGGGCAACACCCAAAAGCTCCCAAATCCGAACCCCCACAAAAAAACGAATATAGCTGTGCCTCTGCCTGTCCAGGGTCCCTGTACAACTGGCACCTCAAAATAACCACCATCATCCCCATCTTCAACCCCAACCACAGCCTAAACCCACACACCCTCCCCAAAAACCCTTCTATCACAAGGCTAGGCCGAATTACAAGGTGGCAGATTGGAACATTGAGGGGGACACACCAACACTCATCATAGGAGACTCAAACCTCAACTGGATCCCACCATTCAATAACCCCAACATCCAGGTAGACAGTTACCCAGGGGAAACATTCTATCACTTCATAAAAGTACTGGAGAAAAACCCCATACACACAGACACAGCGACTGTTGTTATCTCGGTGGGCTTGAACAACAAGGATCATGACCCATTCCAAACATCACTAAAACAGTTGTCAGGTATGCACAAGGAGGCAAAGAAAACATTTCCAAACGCAACAATATACATTCCTGTCATCAGCCATTCACCTCTTCTTACTCCACAGCAGAAGAGAAACCTTAAGCTCATCAACGCTTACATCACCACTAACTTCCCAACCCTATTAGAGATCCCACAAGACACATTTCACACAACAACAGATCTCATACACTGGACATCCACCACAGCAGACCTCATCTTTCAACACTGGTGTAGACAGTTAAATTTACATTAACCACAAGCCACAGTTTGGATAGAAATAACTTTTCTTGCAATCTCTTTCCTTCCCTAATAACCAGTGCAGATCCTCCACCAAGGGGAGCAGCGGACCGGTCAACAACTAATATCATGAATCTTTCCAAATCCTTCATACCCACAGCAGCACAGGTAAAGCTCCTGGAGAGAGGGCTGACATTCATCCCTCGCCCAAACAAATTTGATTGGGAGGAATTTCAAAGGGACACCCACAAATATCATAGAATTGACTACAACACAGATGACAATCACCAACCATTTACTTTACCATCTACCTGGGAACCTAAAACCTCCCAGATAGATGGTAGAATCAGGAGACTAATCAGAATAGACAAAAACACACTTCACAACCATCAGACTCACACAGATAGGGAGGATAACCTCACACACGTAGAAAGACAGGCAATACAACTTAAAAATAACCCACACATCATCATTAAACCAGCAGACAAAGGAAGCAGACATGTATGAAGCCAACAGACAGTTATCAAACACCAAACATTATTTTTTAAAAATTTTTACCTTTATTTAACCAGGCAAGTCAGTTAAGAACAAATTCTTATTTTCAATGACGGCCTAGGAACAGTGGGTTAACTGCCTGTTCAGGGGCAGAACAACAGATTCTGTACCTTGTCAGCTCGGGGATTTGAACTTGCAACCTTCCGGTTACTAGTCCAATGCTCTAACCACTAGGCTACCCTGCCGTCCCATTATAAACAAATAGAAAACAGTATACAACCACAGACACAGCTAAGGACAATAATAAAAAGACTCTACGACCAACACTACATCACAGCAAAACAACGGGACTTTCTCTACGGTACAGACACCCCACGACCTAGACTATTCTACTTACTGTTAAAAGTACACAAGGAGCCGGAGACATGGACAATTCCCTTTGAAGTTCCTCCTGGCAGACCGATTGTCTCAGACTGCAATAGTGAATCCTATAACATTTCACAATATATAGATCATCACATCAACCCTCTCTCCACAAGGCACCAAGCTTCCTCAGGGATACCTACCACTTCATGGAGAGGATTGGACCCATAGTTGTTCCCTCCCATACACACATATTCACGATAGATATTGATATCATATACACCAACATAAATACAGCAACAGGAATACAAGCAATTAGAAATATCTTTAAGAGATACCCAGACAACACTAGACCGGACAAAGAAATATTACAACTATTAGAAAGCAGCCTGACAAGTAATGACTTTTTATTCAATGATCACTATTACCTGCAGGTGGAGGGAACAGTGATGGGCAAAACATTTGCACCTGCTTACGCCAATATATACATGGCTGAATGGGAGAGAGAGGCACTGGCCAAGTGTCCATATCAACCCACTTTTTATTATTTTTAGACGACATAATAGGAGCCTGGCCCCACGACATCCAGTTATTCACAGATTTTATAAACATTCTCAACGGTCATCATCCATCCATTAAGGTTAAATACACAATTCATCCGCAAGAAGTCAACTTCTTAGACACAACAGTTTTTTTCAGTAATAACAATCAATCACAGAAAACACTACACACTAGAGTTGACTTCAAACCAACAGACACACATGCTTTAAATTGAACCAATAGATAACAGAAAGATAGAAACGCCCAATTTGGGCGCAGTGGCTGGGTCTCTCCCTCCTAATTGCGCCCATTTTAAAAGGTACGGGGTTCTCGGTCGAGGAAAAGATCCCTCTGAAGAAGCAGAAAACTCTGCGAAACGTCAGGGTTTTTTGCAAACAGGACTTCACAGTGGATTTTAACATTGCTTGGCTTTTAATCACCTTTTTGACTTTAACCAATATAATTAAAAGATACATTTTAGAGTTAAGATGTGGAGGGGTAAGGGGGAGCTCAGTGCCTAAGGTGGAGGGGTAAGGGGGAGCTCATTGCCTAAGGTGCACAGACACTTGGGGAAACAATCGAGATTTTAACCTGTGGAACCAGATCTTTTAACCTCTTAAGTCGACCCTCTACTTTTTTGAACATTCTGTTAAAAATCGCGCAACATTTCAGCGCCCTGCTACTCATGCCAGGAATATAGTATATGCATTTGCTTAGTCTGTGTGGATAGAAAACACTCAGACGTTTAAAAAACTGGTTAAATCACTGCTGTGGCTTTACCAGAACGGCATTTACATCGAAAAGCACAGGAAAAACTGATCACTGAAAATGGGAAAATATATCCATGCGCTACTTGATCCCATTGATAAAGGTGAACCACAATTAATTGACTGAGGTTGCAGTACCTACAGCTTCCACACGGTGTCTAGAGTCTTGTCATTTCCCTTCGAGTTTTTTCTTAGTCAAACACATGCAGGACACCGTATCTCCTCCGGTCTAGGACCGGATATTTTCGTTGAGTTTCTAGCCGGACATTTTTCCAGACGGACAGCTAATGATCTTTACATCGCCTCCTGATGAATTTTATCGCTTATTAACGTTTACTAATACCTAAAGTTGCATTACAAACGTATTTCGAAGTGTTTTGTGAAAGTTTATCGTCGACTTTTTGAATTTTAAAAAATGACGTTACGTTTTGAAACGATGTTTTTTTCGTTTATCACACAGTCTACATATAACGATATCTAGGCTTTATATGGACCGATTTAATCGAAATAAAGACCCAAATAGTGTTTATGGGACATCTAGGAGTGCCAACAAAGAAGATGGTGAAAGGTAATGAATGTTTTCTATTTTATTGTGCGGTTTGTGTAATGCCGAAATGCTAATTATTTTGTTTACGTCCCCTGTGGGTCTTTTGGGGTGTTGCATGCTATCAGATAATAGCTTCTCATGCTTTCGCCGAAAAGCATTTTAAAAATCTGACTTGTTGCCTGGATTCACAACGAGTGTAGCTTTAATTCGATACCCTGCATGTGTATTTGAATGAACTTTTGAGTTTTAACTAATACTATTAGCATTTAGCGTAGCGCATTTGCATTTCCAGAGCTCTAGTTGGGACGCAAGCGTCCCAAGTAGAGGCAACAGGTTAACGCTGGAATCATTAATGGTGAGACTGCTACGGCCATTTGCTGTATTACATTGCTACTGCACATGGAGCTGTTTCCCCACAGCGGAGTCCATCTTTAACGCTAGCTAGCGTTTCCTACAGTGGAGTCCATCTTTAACTCTATCTACACCTAGCAACAGGTTAATGTATATCATTTATTTGTATTATTTAAATGTTAAGGTTAAACATGTTTAATGTTTTATAGTGACTTGAGGGTTGGAATTGTGACATAAAAAAAACAAGAATCGACAGAAGAAAGTTCATTTGTAGTTCTAAACATATTTATGGTGTTTTTTACTCACTTTTTGTCTCTCCCACAATGTTATTCCTCACTCCTACAGTGTCAATCACAATTACATGCACATGGACAATTATGCAAATTAGGTGATGACATCATTTAGCAACTTCTAGCGACTTTTGGACAGCCAATAGCTACTTTCCTTACTGAGGTGTTGGCAACACTGCTAACTTTAAACATCGGCTATCTGAGCAGCTAACTGATCACTGCAGCTGTACGTAGCCCATCTGTAAATAGCCCACCCGATCTACCTTCCTCATCCCCATATTGTTTTTATTTACTTTCTGCTCTTTGCCTACCAGTATTTCGACTTGCACATCATCATCTATCACTCCAGTGTTAATTTGCTAAATTGAAATTACTTCGCTACTATGGCCTATTTATTAGCTGGTCTGTGATATTATAATAGAGACAGTAGATCTAGCTGGTCTGTCATAATATAATAGAGACAGTAGATCTAGATGTTCTGTCATATTATAATAGAGACAGTAGATCTAGCTGGTCTGTCATAATATAATAGAGACAGTAGATCTAGCTGGTCTGTCATAATATAATAGAGACAGTAGATCTAGCTGGTCTGTCATGAAATAATAGAGACAGTAGATCAAGCTGGTTTGTCATAATATAATAGAGACGGTAGATCTAATTGGTCTCTCATAATATAACAGACACAGTAGATCTAGCTGGTATGTCATAATATAATAGAGACAGTAGATCTAGCTGGTCTGTCAAATAATAATAGAGACAGTAGATCTAGCTGGTCTGTCATAATATAATAGAGACAGAAGATCTACCTGGTCTGTCAAAATATAATAGAGACAGTAGATCTAGCTGGTCTGTCATAATATAATAGAGACATAGAGACAGTAGATTTACCTGGTCTGTCAAAATATAATAGAGACAGTAGATCTAGCTGGTCTGTGATAATATAGAGACATAGAGACAGTATATTTAGCTGGTCTGTCATAATATAATAGAGACAGTAGATCTAGCTGGTCTGTCATAATATAATATAGACATAGAGACAGTAGATTTAGCTGGTCTGTCATCATATAATAGAGACAGTAGATCTAGCTGGTCTGTCATAATATAATAGAGACATAGAGACAGTAGATCTAGCTGGTCTGTCATAACATAATAGAGACAGTATATCTAGCTGGTCTGTCATAATATAATAGAGACAGTAGATCTAGCTGGTCTGTCATAATATAATAGAGACATAGAGACAGTAGATTTAGCTAGTTTGTCATAATATAATAGAGACAGTAGATCTAGCTGGTCTGTCATAATATAATAGAGACAGTAGATCTAGCTGGTCTGTTATAATACAATAGAGACAGTAGATCTAGCTCGTCTGTCATAATATAATAGAGACAGTAGATCAAGCTGGTCTGTCATAATTCAACAGAGACAGTAGATTTAGCTGTTCTGTCATAATATAATAGAGACAGAAGATATACCTGGTCTGTCAAAATATAATAGAGACAGTAGATCTAGCTGGTCTGTCATAATATAATAGAGACATAGAGACAGTAGATTTACCTGGTCTGTCAAAATATAATAGAGACAGTAGATCTAGCTGGTCTGTCATAATATAGAGACATAGAGACAGTAGATCTAGCTGGTCTGTCATAATATAATAGAGACAGTATATGTAGCTGGTATGTCATAATATAATAGAGAAAGTTGATCTAGCTGGTATGTCATAATATAATAGAGACATAGAGACAGTAGATTTAGCTGGTCTGTCATAATATTATAGAGACAGTAGATCTAGCTGGTCTGTCATAATATAATAGAGACATAGAGACAGTAGATTTAGCTGGTCTGTCATAATATAATAGAGACAGTAGATCTAGCTGGTCTGTCATAATATAATAGAGACATAGAGACAGTAGATTTAGCTGGTTTGTGATAATATAATAGAGACAGTAGATCTAGCTGGTCTGTCATAATACAATAGAGACAGTAGATCTAGCTGGTCTGTCATAATATAATAGAGACAGTAGATCTAGCTGGTCTGTCATAATACAATAGAGACAGTAGATCTAGCTTGTCTGTCATAATATAATAGAGACAGTAGATCTAGCTGGTCTGTCATAATTCAATAGAGACAGTAGATCTAGCTTGTCTGTCATAATTCAATAGAGACAGTAGATCTAGCTTGTCTGTCATAATATAATAGAGACAGTATATCTAGCTGGTATGTCATAATATAATAGAGACAGTAGATCTAGCTGGTATGTCATAATATAATAGAGACATAGAGACAGTAGATTTAGCTGGTCTGTCATAATATAATAGAGACAGTAGATCTAGCTGGTCTGTCATAATACAATAGAGACAGTAGATCTAGCTGGTCTGTCATAATATAATAGAGACAGTAGATCTAAATGTAGATCTAGCTGGTATGTCATAGCTGGTATGTCATAATATAATTGAGACAGTAGATCTAGCTGGTATGTCATAATATAATAGAGACAGTAGATCTAGCTGGGCTGTCATAATACAATAGAGACAGTATATCTAGCTGGTATGTCATAATATAATACAGACAGGAGATCTAGCTGGTATGTCATAATATAATAGAGACAGAGACAGTAGATTTAGCTGTTCTGTCATAATATAATAGAGACAGAAGATATACCTGGTCTGTCAAAATATAATAGAGACAGTAGATCTAGCTGGTCTGTCATAATATAATAGAGACATAGAGACAGTAGATTTACCTGGTCTGTCAAAATATAATAGAGACAGTAGATCTAGCTGGTCTGTCATAATATAGAGACATAGAGACAGTAGATTTAGCTGGTCTGTCATAATATAATAAAGACAGTAGATCTAGCTGGTCTGTCATAATATAATAGAGACAGTAGATCTAGCTGGTCTGTCATAATATAATAGAGACATAGAGACAGTAGATCTAGCTGGTCTGTCATAATATAATAGAGACAGTAGATCTAGCTGGTATGTCATAATATAATAGAGACAGTTGATCTAGCTGGTATGTCATAATATAATAGAGACATAGAGACAGTAGATTTAGCTGGTCTGTCATAATATTATAGAGACAGTAGATCTAGCTGGTCTGTCATAATATAATAGAGACATAGAGACAGTAGATTTAGCTGGTCTGTCATAATATAATAGAGACAGTAGATCTAGCTGGTCTGTCATAATATAATAGAGACATAGAGACAGTAGATTTAGCTGGTTTGTCATAATATAATAGAGACAGTAGATCTAGCTGGTCTGTCATAATACAATAGAGACAGTAGATCTAGCTGGTCTGTCATAATATAATAGAGACAGTAGATCTAGCTGGTATGTCATAATATAATTGAGACAGTAGATCTAGCTGGTATGTCATAATATAATAGAGACAGTAGATCTAGCTGGTCTGTCATAATACAATAGAGACAGTAGATCTAGCTTGTCTGTCATAATATAATAGAGACAGTAGATCTAGCTGGTCTGTCATAATTCAATAGAGACAGTAGATCTAGCTGGTCTGTCATAATATAATAGAGACAGTAGATCTAGCTGGTCTGTCATAATATAATAGAGACAGTAGATCTAGCTGGTTTGTCATAATATAATAGAGACACAGAGACAGTAGATCTAGCTGGTATGTCATAATATAAGAGACAGTAGATCTAGCTGGTCTGTCATAATACAATAGAGACAGTAGATCTAGCTGGTCTGTCATAATATAATAGAGACAGTAGATCTAGCTGGTATGTCATAATATAATAGAGACATAGAGACAGTAGATTTAGCTGGTCTGTCTTAATATTATAGAGAGAGTAGATCTAGCTGGTCTGTCATAATATAATAGAGACATAGAGACAGTAGATTTAGCTGGTCTGTCATAATATAATAGAGACAGTAGATCTAGCTGGTCTGTCATAATACAATAGAGACAGTAGATCTAGCTGGTCTGTCATAATATAATAGAGACAGTAGATCTAGCTGGTCTGTCATAATATAATAGAGACAGTAGATCTAGCTGGTCTGTCATAATATAATAGAGACAGTAGATCTAGCTGGTCTGTCATAATATAATAGAGACAGTATATCTAGCTGGTCTGTCATAATATAATAGAGACAGTAGATCTATCTGGTCTGTCATAATATAATTGAGACAGTAGATCTAGCTGGTATGTCATAATATAATAGAGACATAGAGACAGTAGATTTAGCTGGTCTGTCATAATATAATAGAGACAGTAGATCTAGCTGGTCTGTCATAATACAATAGAGACAGTAGATCTAGCTGATCTGTCATAATATAATAGAGACAGTAGATCTAGCTGGTATGTCATAATATAATTGAGACAGTAGATCTAGCTGGTATGTCATAATATAATAGAGACAGGAGATCTAGCTGGGCTGTCATAATACAATAGAGACAGTATATCTAGCTGGTATGTCATAATATAATACAGACAGGAGATCTAGCTGGTCTGTCATAATATAATAGAGACATAGAGACAGTAGATTTACCTGGTCTGTCAAAATATAATAGAGACAGTAGATCTAGCTGGTATGTCATAATATAATAGAGACAGTATATCTAGCTGGTATGTCATAATATAATAGAGACAGTTGATCTAGCTGGTATGTCATAATATAATAGAGACATAGAGACAGTAGATTTAGCTGGTCTGTCATAATATAAGAGACAGTATATCTAGCTGGTCTGTCATAATATAATAGAGACAGTAGATCTAGCTGGTCTGTCATAATATAATAGAGACAGTAGATCTAGCTGGTCTGTCATAATATAATAGAGACAGTAGATCTAGCTGGTCTGTCATAATATAATAGAGACATTAAATCTAGCTGGTCTGTCATAATATAATAGAGACAGAGACAGTAGATTTAGCTGGTCTGTCATAATATAATAGAGACAGAAGATATACCTGGTCTGTCAAAATATAATAGAGACAGTAGATCTAGCTGGTCTGTCATAATATAGAGACATAGAGACAGTAGATTTAGCTGGTCTGTCATAATATAATAAAGACAGTAGATCTAGCAGGTCTGTCATAATATAATAGAGACATAGAGACAGTAGATCTAGCTGGTCTGTCATAATATAATAGAGACAGTAGATCTAGCTGGTATGTCATAATATAATAGAGACATAGAGACAGTAGATTTAGCTGTTCTGTCATAATATTATAGCAATA